>NC_060889.1:203666-218916 GCF_014805685.1 Silurus meridionalis | reverse complement strand
TTTCCCATATAAGAAATTTCACTAAGAAATTTCACTGTGAAGGACATTATGGTCCCCTGGTGGTCTAGTGGTCTAAGATGCAGCGCTCTCACCGCTGCGACCCGGGTTCGATTCCCGGTCAGGGAACCATCCCCAGCCACTTTCAGTGCCAGTCCCAAGCCCGGATAAATTGGGGAGGGTTGCGTTAGGAAGGGCATCCAGCGTAAAACATGTGCCAAATCAAACATGCGGAGGATCCGCTGTGGCGACCCCTAACGGGAGAAGCCGAAAGAAACTATACTGTGAAGGACATTATCTTTGGACTTGTAATAAACAATAACAAAGACGACTTTCTTGTTAATAATTTACTTCTGATGGAAAGATTTTATATACACAAATCGAAATACTTGAAAGTGAAACCTAAAACGTTTTTTTTTGCATTTTATAATGAGTTCATTTCTGTCACAAAAACCATTGAAGTGATAAAAAAAAAAAAATGCAATGAATCTTTTGTCCTTCATAGAAAAATATATTTTTTTTAAATTTTATTTTATTATTTTTATTATTATAAATTTTATTTATTTATAATTTTTTCCCACTTTCTCCTAAATAAATGTGTATATATTTGTATTTTCATGCACCTGTTCTGTGTATTTTAATGTAAATTGTACTTGTTATTGCCACGTGGTTTGTATATTATTTGTTATATAATTGCTTAATAAAAAAATTATAATATTTTAACAAAAAAAAAAAAAAAAAAAAAGACTGTTGTACTTCCTGTATATCTTGAATGCCAGATGTCTTGTCCAACGATCGGTAAGTTTCCATTCACAAACTATACCTACCTTTTCCGGTTTGTCTGAATTGTTGTGTTTTCAGATTTGTTAATGTGTTCTGCACTTCTTGGCCACCGTAATAAGTAGATTGACAGCTATAATTACAATAAAGGATGTAGAGAAAGGAGATTAGCTAAGTTAGCATAGTTTCTGTACTAGTTTGGACACAATTTACAAATATATACATTGGAGCTAAGTACAGTCTAGAGTTCATATTCGGTCTGGGGCTAATGGCAGCCATGTTTTTGTGGCATTTGCTGTTTGCTACCTCATTTAATTTTAAATGCAACTTATCCCAACAATAAATCACGCTTTTACTTTATTTTATTTAAAAAATGGAAGGTGACTATTTTCAAGGGTTAAACCGTACTTTGCCATTCAGGGATGCAGTACTTAGGGCCCCCTGGTGACAAATCCACTCAGGAACAGTGTAAGAAGGTGGAGCTCCACAGGCTTCTTTAGTAAACTGCACTCATTCCCTTTTTTCTTTCAGCAGCTTCCATCTCCATCATGCTGCTCTTTCTACTGTTTCTACTAGTGCTTCTTCTCTGTAAGTTCATCTCAATATCATTTCTAAATAAGTATAAACGAGATGCTTTAATTACTAAAAGTTACTTCAAAGAAATCTGTCCTTTATATTAACCTTAAAAATGTTTTACAGAAGAAAGTGGGTTCTTCATAGATCATCTTGTGTTACATTTATCCCGTGTATCTTTTTAAAGGCTTTATGAGTTTAAAACTGTAAAGAAATGTTAAAGTATAAGAAACAAAACTGTTTTAGATTATAAGAATGTATTTGAATAATATATATGATTATAATTTTCTGAAATGAATGTCCTCTTCAGGTGAGAGCACACAGGACAGCATTACTCCCACATCTTCTGCTGTCTATGCTAAAGAGGAGCAAGCAGTTACACTCTCCTGTGTTTATGAATACACTCTTACTATTAACAATATACAGTGGTATCGACAATATTCCAACGCTGCACCAGATTTCCTCGTTCTCCTGATGGAATCAGGAGCAAATCAGAGAGCTGAAACTCCTCATCCTCATATATCTGCTAAAATTCATAAGAGCGTGAAGCGTGTGGATTTGGAGATCTTCTCTGCTTCAGTATCAGACTCTGCATTGTATTATTGTATCCTGCAGCCCACAGTGACAGGAAACTCAAATACACTGTACAAAAACTACTTCATATAAAAGATTATTGTTTTACTTTTCCCCAGTAGGGGGAGCTGTCTGACTTTTTATTTCAAATACATTTTCCTTTTTCAATTTCTACTTTTTGGTGTTGCTTTGAATGTTTATGATGTTTGTGCTTGAATATATTGTATGTGTAAACTTTACCTTCCAATCTAAAAGTCTACTTCAACTCTGTCTATAAATAACAGAGATTTTATTTATTTATTTTATCCGAGATTCAATAAAAGTGGTATACAAACTGAACACTCTTATATAGTGTATTATTTTGTTTGAAATATTGAATGTGTGCTGGAAACTACACAAAATATAGATTATTAATATATACCACAATTTTTTATAAAAACAACTGCACAATTTCAATAATTTTTGCTGTCTATATGTCCTTGGCCTATTAGAACTGTATTAATGGGGAAAATATATTTTCAGATGTTTTTGGTATAGTAAACAAAAATAAGAGTTTAGATGTCTATGAATAAATATGAGTGGGCGGAGCTACATGTGGAGACATCAGAGACAATCTCACATACACAACCCTGACATTTATTTCTAGAGCTGGAGGTCTGAACTAAACACTCAGGATCACAATGTTACTCCTCTTCTTGCTTTTCTTCACTATTGCTGATACTGGTAAGTTTTATATTACATGTGAAATTATTATTTTTTAATGAACAGAAACCACTTAAATGTATTATTTAAAAAATGGTCATGATATTATTGTATGTTTCTTTAATAGTTGAAGCTGCTGATATCAGCATTAAACCAGAAGAAACCACTTTATCTGTAACTGAAGGCAGCAACATCACACTGTCCTGCACATATACTGGATCAGTTAACACACTTCACTGGTATCAACAAAAACCTGGATCAAGACCAGAGTTTCTGCTGCTGATCTATGAAAGCGGTAAACAAGTCATAGAAGCTCAACCACCTCATCCACGATTGTCAATCAAACTAGAAAAAATTAAAAAGAAAGTGGATCTAATCATCTCCTCTGCTGCTGTATCAGACTCTGCTCTATACTACTGTGCTCTGGAGCCCACAGTGACAGGAAATCCAGCTGCTCTGTACAAAAACTCTGTCACAGTTTTGTTATATTGAAGGCAGTTCTGTAAATTAACATGCCTTTGTTGGGGGATTCTCTATTTATCTCTCTCAATATAAAGAGTTGATATCATTTACACATATTTCATCATTAGAGGACAACATTAATCCTTTAATAATTATTTTTCACTGGTCAGGATCATGGTGACTTTAAAGCCTGTATTGAGATCTGCTTAGTGTGAGGTGAGAATACACTTGGATCTGAATGTCAGTCTTCTGCAACACCCTGCACAAACCCTTTCACACACTCATTCACACTGAGGGACATTTAATCCCAGCAAATTTAGTACTGTCAAGTTTTGTTGGAAACCGACACATACACTGGGTGAAATCACAAAACTGCACACAAACTGACAGTAACTTCACCTCAGCATCAAACTAGGAACCCTGGAGCTGTGATGCAGCAACACTACTCACAAAAACCTCTACACCTTTATGTTATACTGAAAACTGCCAACAGGGGGAGACAGTGGATTAGTGGTTGGCATGTTTGTTTTCACCTTGAGACTGAGGGTTCTGAATCTCACATCCATTGTGTGTGCTGAATTTGTTTCACTGTGCTTCAGATGTTTCCTCCACCAACCCAAAGACGTGCCTTGTTGGCTAATTGTTGTCCATATAATCTGTATTATGTGAATGTGTGTCAGTGTGTATGATTGTGTCCTACAATGGACTCCACAAAACATTTTTTTCGTATCTTTAAACAAGTGACTAAAACAGCCTTTATTACAAGTACAGTTCTGCCTTTTTGTACAGTGTTCAGTGTGAGAAAGTTTGAAGGGAAAAAAGTGAATCATTTCTCAAAAGTGTTTGTTTAAAACATTCAGTTTTTAATTTAATTTAATTTGTATAGAGGTTTTAACAATAAACATTCTCTCAAAGTACTTTTACAGAAATAAATAGATTACAAGAATATATATTAGCTAGCTAGCTAGCTAGCTAGATAGATAGATAGATAGATAGATAGATAGATAGATAGATAGATAGATAGATAGATAGATAGATAGATAGATAGATAGATAGATAGATAGATAGATAGATAGATAGATAGACAAGATTTTTTTTAGGAAAGGAAAACAATTCAAAAGGAACCCATCCTCATCTGGGTGAACAATGTTGGAACTTATTTATGTTTTACAGCTGATTATCTTAAAAACAAATTACTTGAAGAATTAAAAGTTAAACAAGCAGAATCATGTTGTATTTGTTTATTTATTATTTGTTAGTTTTAGTATTAGATATTCATCTATACCACCTTTTCAGCATTATCAGAAAATTCTTTACAACAAAAACATTTAGAACATTAACACACATCATAAACTCTCTGAACAAATCTCTAAATTAACTCTGTATTATCTACATTTAATCTTCAATTCAATTATTTGATTTAAAAATAAATAAAAATCTTTCATCTTTGTAATTTCACATGAAATGAGGGCAGAATTTACACGACTACAAACTGAGGGATTGATGACAGAATGGTCATGACTACACCTCAGTAAAAGTGGGCAGAGCTCGATGTGGTGAGATACAGTTTAGACAGTTTCACAGAGATACTGACATTTATATCTACTGCAAGACACAACCATCATGTTCTTCTTCTTTCTTTTCATAGTTGTTCAAATCATTGGTAAGTCTTTTATATTCTACACAAACTTTATGTGGATGCTGGAGATTTGTACTGAAACATAAACATGATGATTCAGTTGGTCCTTAAGAAATGACATTAGAAATATTTGTTGTTGTAATGTGTTTACAGCAGGAGCTGCTGGCAGCAGCATTACACCAGAACAAACCATCATATCTTCACCTGAAGGCAGTAACACCACACTGACCTGCACATATGATGATTCAGCTGTTTATCTCCACTGGTATCAACAAAAACCTCAATCAGGACCAGAGTTTCTTCTGCGTATTATTAAATCCTCAGAAACTGTCACTAGAGCTGAACAACTCGATCCACGAATTTTAATAAAACTTCATAAAGACAAAAAGAAAGTAGATCTGGAGATCTTTCCTGCTGCAGTATCAGACTCTGCACTGTACTACTGCGCCATGGAGCCCACAGTGACACAAAACTCATACACACTGTACAAAAAGCCTTTTTTCTCTCCCAGTAGGGGGAGCTGTTCACCTATTTCACTTAAATACACTTCTCTGTCTCAGTTCCAGAAGTTTGATGTTTATTTGATATGGTTGGACATCAACAATCATCGTCTTACACATGCTAATAATGTGAATTGTTTAAACAATTATGCAAGAAATTTCCCTACAATTCATAATCTTATAAACTAATTTATAAATTCAAATTTACTATTTATTTATATCTTTAAAGCTGCTTTGGGACAATGTGCGTTGTTAAAAGTGCTATATAAATATAAATTAAAGAAATAAAAGAAATTAAAATTTTTAATATTGTTCTCTGCTGGTGATTGTGATAAAATACATAAAATAATGGAATAAATATGTAATATGTTTATTATGAAAATGCAACAAAAATCCAAAATGAAGTATTACATTCAAAATTGGGTTTCATTATAAACACTAATTATTTGACATCTTATAAAATAGCACTTGATCCAGCACACTGACGTTACTCAACTTCATGTACCTCAAAATTAAAAAAGAAAGAAAGAAAGAAAGAAAGAAAGAAAGAAAGAAAGAAAGAAAGAAAGAAAGAAAGAAAGAAAGAAATATACAGATTTCTATGTTTGCTCTTTGCTATCCTTAAGTTTTATAGAAGTTTCACTACCAAACATTTATATTTCAGCGAAAACTTCCAAATACAGGTGAAGTCAGATGCAGTGTGTTGATTATCATTTTACGTGATGATCTGTATAAAGTTATACTACAACAGCAGCACTTCCTGGGTGTGGCCTTCTAGAGACGTGTTCCCTCATGTGTAAAGTTCAGCACATACAGCACTATTATACAGAATCCTCACAGAGCTGTGTTCAGAAATGACTCAACTCTACACCTTACTGTACATATTGAGATACACAACACTGATTCTCATTCTGCTATCAGGTGATTAATATTTATTAATTTATTATGTACATATTCATACATATTTTCAATATATTAGGCTATTTATTTCTTGTAATAATATTAAAGATGTTTTCAAAATAATTTCAAAGATTTATAAATTACGTTTCTCTTTACAGCAGGCACTTTTGCAGATAAAATTGAGCCAAAGGATGAAGATGCCAACATCTTTATGAAGGAAACAGACACTGTTACTCTCAAATGTTCGTATGAGACAAACAGTGAGAACATTTGGCTTTACTGGTACAAACAATATCCTAACAGCGCACCACAGTTTTTAGTGCTCAAAGGCGCAAGATCGGAAAGTGATGAGAGCACTCCTGATGATGATCGATTAGAAGTTGAAACAAGCAGAGACTCTACTGAACTTACTATCAGAGGTCTGAAGTTCTCAGATTCTGCTCTCTATCACTGTGCTCTTAGAGTAGGAGCACAGTATTACAAAGTCACTGAAAGCCTGTACAAAAACCTAAAGTTTCTACAAACCACAGAAGATGACAGATATTTCCTTTACCAACCTGCTATCAGGTAACCACAGACACACAGAAAAAATGTGGTAACAACGGCAACTGAAAGAAACTGAAAATAAAAATAAAGATGGATCAACACCAGCTGCACACCAAACACACTGAATCCACAAATGTACATTTTTGATGCGCCAAAATATATTTTAAGGAAAATAAATACACAGCCATTGTATTAGGTGTTTCTGATGCTCATTATGTGTAATTAATTAATATTTTTCTTTTCAGACTTTACCCATGATTCATTACAATCGAATTTCTCTTTTTCATTTATTTAGTAATTCTTTCATTCATGTGGTTATGATGCATGCAGATACAAATACATGTTACTCTGCTGGATATAAACTTACACAAATGTTTTGTTATGAACAGCAGATATAAGGAAACTTCATTACACCCAAGATAAGGTAGATGAATAAGGAAAATGTCAGCAGAATTAGCTTTATTTTGTTGATGAACTTTTTTTGATTATATACAAAAATGTATTTTTTGTTGGGAGTTTTGAGGGAATTATTTTTTTGATAATTTTTTATTTTTTCAATTTTATAAAAGTTAAATTCTGTGACATAATAAACTGTTTGAAATCTAAACAGAACACTGTTTCCATATGTAGATTGTAGAGACATTTCTGATGTCACTGAGCAAATTACTGTTTATATTGCATAATTCAATGATAGACTGGGTTCATTTTTTAATCATTAAAACATAATTATAAAATTATTTGAAGTGCATGATTTTTGCTTTTATTAGCAGTTTTTGATTTTAATTTCTATTTTATTTTAATATATTACGGACAGGTCCCCTATGTGAAGCTAAATGTAATGCCAGGATACTTCATTAAGACTCGATCTATCAGTTACCTTGGTGACTCTGTCATGTGATGCTGTGGGGTGGAGCTTCACAAACCCTCATGATATATGACGTGAGATTTGAGGTGAGAATACACCCTGAATGGGATTGTGAATCCTCTTCAGAACACCAGGCACAATCCCTTTCACACACTCATTCACACTTAAAATTACTTCTAATAACAAATTATGATATAATATAATTGTAATATAATTTTTATCACATTATGAAATTATATTTTATATTGAAGGAACTTGTGAAAACAGTTTTATTTTCTTTATAATCCTGCCTAAGCTGTGTCTGCAGTGTTTACTGTGTGTTGGGTAAAGAGTGGGTGGAAAAAAAAAAAAATCTATTGCTAGCTGAGGCAGAGTGCACACTTCAAGCATTAATAGTGTGCAGACTTCATGATAACTCACTCACACTACATGATAAATGAGACTCCTGACACAATCTCAACTAAAACTCCACAACTACACTGCTTTACATGTATAGGACAGGAAGGGCTGTATGATGTTATTACCAAAGCTAAATCAACATGCCAGTTAGATCCCATTCCAACTAATCTATTGAAGGAAGTGTTACATACAGCTGGTGAGCCTCTTCTCAATATTATTAACTCTTTACTATCTTTAGGTTACATCTCTAAATCCCTCAAGTTAGCAGTTAAGCCCCTCATTAAGAAACCTAATTTGAATCCAAACATGCTATCAAATTACAGACCCATTTCAAATATCCCACTTGTCAAAGATTTTAGTGCTGCATTCGACACTATAGATCATGATCTCCTCCTAGATCGCTTTCAAAATTACATCGGCATTCAGGGACATGCACTAAGCTGGTTTAAATCCTACCTGTCCGATCGTTACCATTTTGTAGACTTAAATCGAGAGCTATCCAGGTTAATGCTAAATTATGGCATGCCACAAGGTTCAGTTCTAGGACCCCTGCTTTTCACAATATACATGCTTCCCTTAGGAAATATTATTAGAATTGGCTTCCACTGTTATGCTGATGATACCCAGCTATATATCTCATCAAAACCAGCCGATACAGCTCAATTAGCTCGGATAACTGAGTGTGTTAAAGAAATAAGAGATTGGGTGACCCATAACTTTCTACTATTAAATTCTGATAAGACGCAAATTTTGCTCATCGGCCCAAAAACCAGTATACAAAAGCTCCAGCATCTCAACCTGCATTTAGACGGATGTTCTGTAACTACTAGTTCAACAGTAAAAGACCTGGGAGTTATTTTAGACAGCAACTTGTCTTTTAAAAATAATATCAACCAAGTTACAAAAACAGCCTTCTTTCATCTTAAAAATATTTCTAAGCTAAGAAACATGTTATCTATATCTGATGCAGAGAAGCTCGTCCATGCGTTCATGACCTCCAAAATAGACTACTGTAATGCATTACTAGGTGGATGTCCTGCATCATTAATAAACAAGCTTCAGTTAGTTTAGAATGCGGCAGCCAGAGTTCTCACAAAGTCAAGGAAATATGATCATATAATCCCAATCTTCTCATCCCTACACTGGCTACCTCTTAAGTTTCGAATCGACTACAAACTACTACTTCTTACTTATAAAACACTAAATGGTTTAGCTCCCATGTATCTCTCCAGTCTTTTAATTACACTGTACAATGTCTAACGTTTATATAACGATAAAAATACTTAATCCGATTCAGCCTTCTATCACAATTTAATTCATATACAGTATTTTACCTATTTAAATATCTTTATGATTTCATCTTATTGCTGCATTTGTGGTGAGATACTCTGAGGTATTAGCAATATTAGACTGTGGTTTAAAGCTGCTCCTAGTAGATGTATTTGTCTTAAAAATGATTAAATTAGTTAACAGCGTATGTATATCCTGTATGAAGTAAAAATGTGTTACGTTTTTCTCCTTGGTGAACACAAGAGGGCGCAGTCATGTATCTTATTGTGGGAAAAGTACTAGAGCTCCACACAACCCTGCTCACATTCTCTGATGATGAATCCTCATTTTCACAAAATAAAACCTCTGTGATAAAAACTACAGCTGTTCTTCTATCATACACACTGCACTTATATTTTCATAAGAATAAATATTCATTAATACTCATCTGTCATTACTTTAACAAAGTACCTGCTAGAAACACTGCTCATCTGTTACAAACACTGCATTTTCTCTTCTCTTCTCTTCTCTTCTCTTCTCTTCTCTTCTCTTCTCTTCTCTTCTCTTCTCTTCTCTTCTCTTCTCTTCTCTTCTCTTCAGGTTAAGGCCTTTAAAATAGAGACACCACTAAAAAAACACATGTAAAATATTTCAGAATGTAATTACTTGATTATATTTTTATATATTAAAATGTATAAAATTTATATATTACATTTATACAATATAAGTGCATTTCATAATTTTATTGATTAATTTTGTTTGCTCAGGACAGGTTCCACATGTGATAAAAAAATGTTCTTTCGGCTTCTCCCATCAGGGGTCGCCACAGTGGATCATCCGCATGTTTGATTTGGCACATGTTTTTACACTGGATGCCCTTCCTAACGCAACCCTCCACATTTATCCGGGCTTGGGACCTGCACTAAGAGTGGCTGGGGGTGGTTAGGTGCTGAATGTAAATCCAGGATGTCAGTATCATTGGTGACTTGTTGTGGGGTGGAGCTTCAAAAACCTTTATGATATTATATATTTACGAACTGAAAGACTGTAAAATATTTTAATTCAGCTAAAACCATTCATCATGTTCACTGTTATATTCATGTGCTTATGGCTTTCACTTGGTGAGTTATTTTAATTTTATTTTATTAATATTAGATTTAGAAAGTGAATGTGGGTTTGTTTATGTAATTCTGGTTTGATTGTGTAAAGGTTCTCTTCTCTATGGCAGGTGACTCCATGGCAGATTCAATAGAGCCACTTTTCACTCATAAATCTGTAGATGAAGGTGACAATGTTACTCTGTCCTGCAGATACACAACCAGCTCTTCTACAGGAAACTCCCTGTTCTGGTACAGACAACATCCAAAATCTAAACCTGAGATCCTTTTTAATGTTATGCAAAGTGGAGATCTAATTTCCACAACACCAAGAATGGATGCTAAAGTTGATAAGAACAAACAAGTGGATCTGATCATCTCCTCTGCTGCTGTATCAGACTCTGCTCTATACTACTGTGCTCTGAGGCCCACAGTGACAGGAAATCCAACTCCACTGTACACTTATCTTATTGTCAGACATGTACCAGGATCCTGCCACCTCTGCCAGCAATGTTGAGCACTCTGATAAGGAATTATACTTTGCACAACAATACATTTACACACACACACACACATAGTGAATACACACTGCAACCTTCACTGAACCCAGCAAACCTCCCACACTGTGCACTGTGCAGCAGCTGGTTTGTTCCTCATCTTATTGAAATACCTAGAAAAAAGTTGGTTGTCCTATTTAATAAACATGATTTGTTTTTACAGAGTGAATAAATAAATTAATGACAGTACTGTATTCAATTTCACATAATTCACATAATTATTCACAATAACTTACTTATTCACTTATACTTATTATTACTTACATACTTATTCACAGCAATTTCTAATGAGGCTGAAGCCCCCAATGCAGCGACACCACTTATAAACACAAATATAACAGATAATGAAAATATGTAGTAATTGAATCAGCTAATTATATTTTTACAGATTCAAATAATGCAGTAATTCCAGATGCCTCATTAAGAATCAACAATCTGACAGTAACATTGGTGACTTGGTCATGTGATGCTGTGAGGTGGAGCTTCATGAACATTTATGATGCTACAGAGTGCAGAAAGTTCAGTATAGTTTCATTCAGCTAAGAGCATTTATCATGTTCACTATCATTTTCATGTGTCTGTGGCTTTCAATAGGTGAGTTACATTCTGATTATTTTGTTGTTTAAAAAATATTTATTGCATAATTTGTGATTAATTATTCTGTGATTCTGCAGTTATATAATAATGGATTATATAATCATTAAATGTTTTTATCTCAATGACAGATTCAATAAAGTCACTTCTCACTCATAAATTTGTAGATGAAGGTGATGATGTTACTCTGTTCTGCAGCTACAAAGACTTTAGAGGTACTGTAGGGAATCTGCAGTGGTACAAACAAGATCCAAAATCTAATCCTAAATTCATTCTTTATATTTATGAAAGTGGAGCTTTAAGTCCCAACATCCCACCAAGAACGAGTGCTAAAGTTCATGGAAATAAACAAGTGGATCTGCACATCTCCTCTGCTGCTGTATCAGACTCTGCACTGTACTACTGCGCTCTGACGCCCACAGTGACAGGAAACCCAACTCCACTGTACAAAAAGCACTACACATGACTGCAGCAGATTCATGCTTTTCTTACTAGATGGAGCTGTTTACATGTTTACATTCACTTCCATGATATCGACTACACCTGTTCTTCTGTCATACACAATGTTTATGTGTTATCTGAACTCCTGCTCTGGTTTTTCTTAGTAACGAGCCTCAGCTGTAATCTACACACTGTCAGCTTGATTTCACAGAACTAAAATTCTCATTAAATATAATTTATTTACAAAAACAATATACCTACCTTAAGTTCCAGAAGTCCAGTGCTTCTGTCTGATATTAATTTATAGTTCTGAATATATAAATTGTGAGATGTGCCTCTGTATTCTGATCACAGTCACATCTATTATTGAGCCAAAATTCTATCCTACACACATAAATAAATAAAAATAAAATAAATAATAAACAAAAGTATGCAGAGGTTTATGTACAGTATGTTTGTAAATCATGAGATACAACATATCCAAAAGATGCATTGTGTTGATCAGCAACAGTGGAATAGTTGTGAGTTGTAATGGAGTCTCAATTAACTTTCACTTATACTGTAAAGTGATGATCTGGTCAAAGCAGCACTTTCTGGGTGTGGTCTTCTAGAGACGTGTTCCCTCATGTGTAAAGTTCAGCACATACAGCACTATTATACAGAATCCTCACAGAGCTGTGTTCAGAAATGATTCAACTCTACACCTTACTGTACATAGTGAGATACACAACACTGATTCTCACTGTAGTTACAGGTAATTTATTTCATCTGTAAATTCAGTGTACATTTACATATTTATGTTTGAGGCTTTAGATTATTTATTTTTTAAGACAATGTGTCAGTGTGCTTAAAAATTACTTAAGATACTTAAAATACTCCTTTATAATTTTCTTCTTTACAGCAGGCAGTTTTGCAGATAAAATTGGGCCAACAGATGAAGATGTCAATGGGAAGGAAACAGAAATTGCTTCTCTCAAATGTTCATATGAGACAAACAATCAATACATCTGGCTTTACTGGTACAAACAAAATCCAAACAGTGCACCACAGTTTTTACTGTATAAAGGCGCAAGGTCAGAAAGTGCAGAGCGCAAACCCACTGACACTCGATTAGAGTCCAAAACTACCAGCGACTCTACTGAACTTACTATCAGAGGTCTAAAGCTCTCAGATTCTGCTCTCTATCACTGCGCTCTTAGAGACTTAGCACAGTAATACAGAGTCAGTGAAAGACTGTACAAAAACCCATCAAAGATATTTCCTTTGCCAAATTGTTATCAGTAAACCACAAACACAAGAAACATTTGTGGTAACAGATGCAGCTGAATGAAATAGAAAGAAAACAAACAAAGGAATTAACGATGCACAATACACATCAGTCACATTCAATTTCATTTACATTACAGTTAAATCAACATTTTCTCTTGTTTTCCGCACCAATCACTGGAATTTAATTTCCTTCCATCCTTCCTGCCATCTTTCATTCATGTGCATGTGTATAACAATTCATTACTTTGCTAAATGTGAG
The DNA here is from genome assembly GCF_014805685.1 of Silurus meridionalis. Classification (NCBI taxonomy): domain Eukaryota; kingdom Metazoa; phylum Chordata; class Actinopteri; order Siluriformes; family Siluridae; genus Silurus; species Silurus meridionalis. The sequence goes on along the minus strand of NC_060889.1, from coordinate 205,494 downwards.
CGGCTTTTCACTTCCTAAAAACAAAACTCATGGCAGAAAGACCCCACACATGAGCAGAATTGAATGTAGCTGCAGTAAAGTCCTGCTAAAGAGTCTCAGCTTAGAAAAGTCAGTATTTGTATTTAATTACTTTTTTACACAGCAGGTAAAATACACTCCCTTTACCAACTTGTTTTCAGTTAATCACAGACAACATTTCTGTAAGATTTGGACCTGCAATAAAATCTAATAAATAAATAAGAATAGAAATTGTTTAAATATGACTGTACACCACTTACACAACATTCATAAATCTACTGTTTCAGTCCATCAAATGTATTGTTTCATCTGTTCACAACTTAATATAACAAGAATATAATATAATATAATATAATATAATATAATATAATATAATATAATATAATATAATATAATATAATATAATATAATATAATATAATATAATATAATATAATATAATATAATATAATGTCATTTAGACTTTATTGACAGTATTTTATTTATAGTGCAGCTTTTGTGAATTAGCTGCTAATGATGTAGTTTATAAAGTGCAGTGAGACTGAAAGTGATAATATAATATGTCTCAGAGCAAACCTGGGTATTTTTCACCACTCTTCTGTGCCTTGGTTCCTTGAGTATACAGTCATACACCTATAAAAGTGGTATCTCAGTGGATAAGTTGATGGGCTTCTGGCCTGAAGATCATGCGTTCAAATCCAAGCTGCCACTGTTGGGCCCTTGAGCAAGGCCCTTAACCCTGAAATGCATAGATGTATAACTGGTCAGTTACATTAGATAGAAAGCTTTACATATCAAATCTCAAGTATTCAAGTTTTTTCATAGAGTTGAATAAAAATATGCTCTATATTTGTTGTTATGATTTGTAAATAAAAACCCTCTTTTCTTTGCAGCCTTTTTTTAAATGTAATCTGGGGGATAGTGATAGTCCCAAGTACAACGGCAAAACAAAACATGGTGTGTTTCTTAATCTTTCACCACAAGATGGCGGAGTATGTTATCGTACAGTATTATGTTCCAAGTACTAGGACACTTCTCACATCCCACATCTTTATATTTCTGAATTCTACTTTACACTACTTTAAAATAGATTTGTCTCCAGCATGGACAAACACATTACTACTGCATGTTCATATTCTCTAGACATGTCACATCTACAGTTTCATGTTCAAATGACAAACAGCTCAACTTCTACACACTACTTTATACACTTTTATAAAGCAGAATGATTTTATTACAGTCATGAGTCAGATGGCTCGGCTTGATGGTATCTTTCATGGTATTACAAAGAACAGCAGTTTTTTTTTCCTTAACACAGTGGAACAACAAATTAGAAACAAAATCCATATTTAATAAACACATTTTTTTATTATTATTCAAGACATTTACACTTTTGGCTGTAGACTCAAATATAATGACAGACTACAAGTTTTTATAATTAGACAATTTTCCTGCTTACAGTTTGTGTTACTAAAAGATAAACAACAATCTGTCAGTAACATTGGTGACTCTGTGATGTAATTCTGTGGGGTGGAGCTTCATGAACCTTTAGGATGTTAACAGGTTAAAGTACAGAACTTTTCACTGAACTAAGAGTCTTCATCATGTTCACTGTTATATTCATGTGTCTGTGGCTTTCACTAGGTGAGTTATACATTCATTTTATGATTTCAGAAATATTAAGTGCTGAATTAGTGATTATTTGGTCTGTGTGGTGTTTAGAAACAGTAGAATGTGAGTCTGACTGTATTTCTGGATTGACCTTGTTCTCTTCTCTATGACAGGTGACTCCACTGCAGATCCAATAGAAC
>NC_060889.1:196154-203566 GCF_014805685.1 Silurus meridionalis | reverse complement strand
AACCCGAGGTTCCACTGTACATTCATTTTCATGTTTTATTTTAAAGGTAAGATATAGTATAACTTTTTTCAGAATAGTTTTGTTAATATTAGATCTGCTTTACGTATTAAATCCTACTGATGAGAAGTGATAAAGACTCACTGTGTACTGTGATGTTAACAGATTTACTGCGTTCTCCAGATTCAGACTGACACCAGTAAACTCCAGTGTGTGATGGAGAGAGGGAGCTGATGTTACATGTAGATCCTGAAACCGATGAACAACTGAACAATGACTCACTAAGTGTGTATCTTCTCACTGTCCATCCAGTAGAGTCTCTCTGGTCCTCACAGCTCAGTGAGAGAGAGTCAGCAGTAAAGTGTTGAGATCTGCTGGGATTGATGATCAGAGACACTGGAGGAGATTCACCTGTTCATAATGATAGCAATATTACTAATTTTATTTTGAGTGAGTTTAAAGTGGTGCATTGTGCCACAGATGAATCACAAAATACTAGGGCTGTATGTCCAGCTTCAAGATTTTTTTTGAAAAGGAGAAAATCCACACAATTCCACATATTGAGGGAGTGAATGAATGAAGAATGGAATGAATGAAAACATTTGTTAAAGTCTACTGAAATAAGTAGAACAGTTAAATAGATCATCTTTAGAAAATAAGATATTAAATGTAAAACACACACAAACATACACATCTGTGTTACCCAAAAGGGGTCTAACAAATGTAAACTGTCCGTTGTTTTTTAATTTTTAAATTTATTAATTTTATGTGTGCTAATTTAATTGATTACTCAGTTTAATCAATATAATAAAAAACTGTATTGCATTAATTAGATTTATTCTATTTTTATAAAATATTATAAAATATGATTTTATATATTGTTTAACCAAGCAGGCATTTTGTTCAAAATGTAAATTGTTCGGATTTTGTTGACAAAAAATCACAAATATTAATAATAATAAACTGTGTTAATAAAAAAATTACAAGGAGTTTTATGTTTTGCATTACCGAGGTACGTCACAAACCGTTACACCCCTACAAAATACATTTCTTTAACTTATTACTGCATACTGCTCAGACACACACACACACACACACACACACACACACACACACACAAACTTCATTCTTTCAGATTCCTCTATTTTTTCACACTCAGTGGTCCTGTATAAATGTTCAACCCCCCATTTTATTCATTCACACAAGCTTTATACTGGGGAAATGTATTTGTTCTCTGTATGTAGGAGTGTAAATATAAATTACTGTGTTTCTACTCAGCTCTGTTGTTAACATGTTCTGTGTAATTCATTCACATACTCACCACTAACAGTTACCCAGAGTGCATCACTGTAGTGTGTGTAGTAGACTGGGTTTCCTCTTCCAGCTCTGCATCTGTACTGACCTCCATCAGAGACACTGACTGATCTGATGAAGTAGTGATTTGTTTCAGTCTCAGTTTCACGTCTCTGTGTGTCTTTGTTCCAGTAAAACTTCCATCCAGCAGACTGCAGCTTCAGTGTACAGTACAGAGTCACTGAGTTTCCTGTCAGTGCAGCTCCTTTAAGGTCTGATGTGAGTTCAGGTTCAGGTTTTTCTGTTAGAAATTTAATATAATTTAAGAAGTGAAGAAGTCTGAACTACACTAATCACTTCTACAGTAAAACAGTAATAATCTCTCTCTCTGCATTGATGCCACGTGAGTCTCAGTCACATGTTAAAAATACATGTAGACACTTGTAATGGAATAATGACAATATGTGAGATAAAACACACTCACCTGATACAGTCAGTGTAACTTCATCACTGCTCTGTGTGTATTCTGGATCTGATGACTGAGTTCCATTACAGATATATGGACCTTCATCAGATTCTTTATCTACAGTCATTGTGTAGGTCATCTTTCCTGCAGCATCACTGAGTTTGTTATTGTTACTAAACCAGTGATACTGCCAGGATCCTCCAAGCAGTATATAACATGTGAGAGTGACGGTTTCCCCAATGAACACATGCTTAGCTGGAAGTACTCTTACTACAGGCTTTGGTCTCGCTATATAAAGAAAATAAAAGCTTATAGTCAGAGGTTTGGGATATATATACACAGGCACACATTTTATATATATATATATATATATATATATATATATATATATATATATATATATATATATATATATATAAAATGTGTGTAAGTTTCTTACCTTTGACTGAAACCCAGTTTTTTGGTGACTCTCCTCCCTCTGAGTATTTACAGTGGTAGAAACCTTCATCTGACTTTGAGACACTGCTGATGGTCATCACTCCTGTAGTCTGATTCTGGAGAACTGAATCATATTTATAGAAATGCACCCCAGAGTGTGAAATGATTGTGTTGTGATATAAACAGTGTAAAGTCAGAGGATTTCCCTCAGTTACAGGATGGACAGGACTGTCCAGGATCACATCACCATCTGTGGGAAAGAGAAAGAAGACACTGAAAACAGTGAAAAGATGTACATGTTTTATCTGGGAAGGTGCATGCACAGGTGCAAGACTCACTGTGTACTGTGATGTTGACAGAATCACTGCGTTCTCCAGATTCAGACTGACACCAGTAAACTCCAGTGTGTGATGGAGAGAGGGAGCTGATGTTACATGTAGATCCTGAAACTGATGAACAATTAAAAGTTGTCTGATTGAGTGTGTCATGTTTCACTGTCCATCCAGTAGAGTCTCTCTGGTCCTCACAGCTCAGTGAGAGAGAGTCAGCAGTAAAGTGTTGAGATCTGCTGGGATTGATGATCAGAGACACTGGAGGAGATTCACCTGTTCATAATTACAGTATATTAATATTGTTACATTATATTTATTTAACATTATATTGACATTTATTGGAATAGAAGAAAAGTAAAAGATAATTTTTAATAATTAAGTAATGCAGATAAAATAATTAGATAAAAGGTTAAACTATACTGTGCATAGACTATAAAAGATTCTGGTAATGATATTTTACTGAGTAAAAAGTAAACTATTACTACTCTATATTACATACACATGCTGACAACTGTTATGCTTATGCTTGTCTATTGTCTCCCGGTCAGGGATTCCCCTGCCACGCCCCCCTCAGTAGCTGTCAGAGATGCACCCTGCCACGCCCCCCTCAGTAGCTGTCAGAGATGCACCCTGCCACGCCCCCCTCAGTAGCTGTCAATGTTCCTCATTATCCCGTGCCTGACTGAACGACCGACAGCTGTGGCTCATTAAGGATCAGACTATATAGACTCACGTTCTTGAGTCACAGGCTGTCGGTTCTTGTATTGTCATGCTGGTCATTTCCTGGTCCCGTGACTGCCAGCCTTCCCGCTGGTTCTGTTTTCAGACTCTGTGTCCATGTGAGGATTACTCGTTGTTGTTGCAGTTTGCTTTCGTTTTTGGATTACTCGTCTCGAGCGGATATTCTTGTTTGTTTTCTCGCAACGGCAACTGTGAGTGTTTTTTGTTGAACTAACTGAATAATCAATGATTGAGTTATTTCCGCTTCCGCGTCCTGTCCGTCAGCCTGACACTCCCTTATTTTATTACAATTAGCACTTTTGTTTACAATACACATACATGTGTATTACATACACACATCATGATACACTGACTGACACGTAAACTGTTATTTTAAACATTTTTATTCTTATGTTAAATACACTGTATTATGCTTGTGCTCTGTGTTGTGTGTCTCCCATTTTTTGTTAATTAATTAACCCTCTGTTTACATGCAGTACACTTTTACAATTCAAGTCTTTACACTTAATACCTGTTTTTTTTTCCCTCAATAAAATCTGGCACACAATCTGAGACTAGTGATCACTTTCACATAGAAAATATAAGCAGTGACACATTTCCACACTCACCTGATACAGTGAGAGTAACAGAATCACTCGTCTTTGAGATCTGATTGTCACTGTGTCTCCTCCCTCTGCAGGTGTATTTCCCTCTATAATAATCTGGAACAGAGCTGATACTGAACTCCTGTGTTGTGTGTTTTGGGTAGAGTGTGTTATCCTTATACCAGTCGTATCTCCACTCAGTGTCTCTTCCTGTTTTTATTTCACACCTGAAAGTCACAGTTTCTCCTCTAAACACGTGTGTATCAGGCTTTATAATCACCACAGGTTTAAGATTCTCTGTAAGAAAAAAAAATATTAATACATTTCCAACTCTATTATTTAAACAAGTATTAATACAAGTACATTTTAAAACTGAAAACAATTTACAGTACAGATTGTAGATACACTAAATCTGCTCAAATGTAAATGATTAAGCTGTTACAAAAATCACTACTGATAAAATAGATGTAGATCACAATTTTAAATCCAGACTCAGTTTTAGAAGTAATCAGGTTACTGTACTGAGTAAAGTGTATTCTACACTGTTTATTCATATCTGAGATACAGTGTGCTGGTCATCCTGTTTGTCTTTTCATAAACACACACAGATTCACGTTCATTATGTGGTGTGTGTGTGTGTGTGTGTGTGTGTGTGTGTGTGTGTGATTTTATTATTTATATCGTGGGGCGAAATCTCATTATAATTCAGGCAAAGGGAAGATGAGTTACATCTCAAAATTGGAAGTGAAAAGAAAGGGGTCTGTTTACACAGAATTATTAACATGGAAGTGAGAACAGCTGTGAAAACAAATGAACACACACACCCAATCCTCGTTCTGCAGTGTTCACTTTGTGGTGTCTAAGAGTTCAATTCTTCTTCTCTTCTTCTTTTCTCCAGTATCATTCACACTCGAGCATGATACTGGAGAAAATGTATTTGTTCTCTGTATTTAAATGTGTAAAATAACTTGGTCTGTTTCTACACAGTTCCACTGTTAACATGTTCGGTGCAATGCACATATTCACATACTCACCATTAACATTTACCCAGAGTGCATCACTGTAGTGTGTGTAGTAAACTGGGTTTCCTCTTCCAGCTCTGCACCAGTACTGACCTCCATCAGAGACACTGACTGATCTGATGGTGTAGGAGTGTGTTTTAGTCTCAGTGTCACGGCTCTGTGTGTCTTTGCTCCAGTAAAACTTCCATCCAGCAGACTGCAGCTTCAGTGTACAGTACAGAGTCACTGAGTTTCCTGTCAGTGCAGCTCCTTTAAGGTCTGATGTGAGTTCAGGTTTAGGTTTTTCTGTTAGAGACAAAACACACAGTTCAGAACAGTTGTTACTAATCACCACTTTAGTAACGTCTTCTTTCTTTACGAACATCCACTTCTACAGTAAAACAGTACAATAATCTCTGTGATGATGCAAATCAATTTTATATTCCTGCAGTTAGACACATAATGAGAATGAAATTTGGGATATTAAATGTGAACCTCCACTTTAATTGAAGTGAAGGTCAGAAAATAACTTCTGTGTGATGATGCAGGTCTCTAATTTCTCTATAATCTACATGTATTTATGTGAGTGTAGAAAGTAAAAAAAACTAAAAAAAAAAAAAAAAAAAATATATATATATATATATATATATATAAGAAGTGGAACACAAAGTGCAAAACTCCACATATATTCTTTACTGTATCAGGATTTATTAGAAATGTTTAAACACATTTTTTATACTTTGTGTTTTGCCTAAACAGGAATAAAACTGAGTATTGTCATCTCACAGCAAACACTATAATAATAAAAAGAAATACATAATTAAAATTACTCAATAAGACCAACTAACATTTATCATTTTCCAGTTTACACTAATTGCCTGTTTATTTACACATAAAAAAAACATAACATTAAACATTAAACAGTTAATGTCTCATTTATTCAGTGTTTCATCCATCCATCAGATCCCTTCACTTCTTCTCTCCATTTACTGTAAAACTCACAAATAAACTAAACACTGCTGAAAATAAACACAAATACATTTAGAAAATGATTAAATTATAAACATATGTACATTATTTAAAACATTTTACTGATTTTGCTACAGTTTTATTACAAAAAAAGTACATGTATGTAAGTTTCCACTATCCCCTGGTGGTCTAGTGGTTAAGATGCAGCGCTCCCACCGCTGCGACCCGGGTTCGATTCCCGGTCAGGGAACCAACCCCAGCCACTCTCAGTGCCGGTCCCAAGCCCGGATAAATTAGGGAGAGTTGCGTTAGGAAGGGCATCCAGCGTAAAAACGTGCCAAATCAAAACGTGCGCAGGATCCGCTGTGGCGACTCCTAACGGGAGAAGCCGAAAGAAAGTTTTTATGTAAGTTTCCACTACAATGAATCTTTGTGAGCTCGTTAGTGTAACGAGTTGAGTGCAATATAAATAGAATCATTTGATTTTGCACAAAAATCCTGTATTGCTGTATTATTTCCCTTTTCTTTCTTTGGTTATTAAGGGTTCATTTTGCTGTAAGAGACTTTTATTTTGAGATTCGCTCTTGTTGTTATGCGGACTGATATTTTAAAGCTCTTCAATTAAAGAGATAATTGAGGATTATTAAGTGTAGAAATCCACTTGATTCCACTTTGTAAACACTTCTAAGACTATGAGATGTTCTGGTGTATGTTTTATGTGTAAGTAGATTTAGAATGTGAGGATTTATTGTATGTATGCAGTGTTAATGTGCTTCTGAGTTGTTATCAGTTAACAAGTGTTGTATTATACAGGAATGCAGTGTCACAAAGTGCACACGAGTGATTTATCCACTTTATTGAAATTAATCAACAGGTATTTCTTTCTTAATCTCATTTATTATTTTTCTATTGTCTTTTGTATGAATAATTTGTGTTTAAATGTTAGTGTTTTGTTCAATTGTTGCATATAATGAAGTTTGCATTTCACATGCTGGAGGGAGGAATGCATTGTCACAAAGTGCCCTCAAGTGATTTATCTCCTTATTGATATTAATCCACAAGAGAGAGAAGAGGAGTGTTGAATGGTGATAAGACTGTTAATGCGCACAGTGCATGCATCATGCACTGTGCAAAATTCAGTCAGAAGTCATGTATAGAACATATTAGAAAATGTCAGTAAATGTCCAACAAATATATTGATACACATCTGCTGTCTATGTGGTTAAACACCTATATAATATCATTTAACAATGTGCTTCAGATTACATATAACATTGCTTATATTAGTTTAAAACTTAATACATGTGATCATTATTCAGCATTAACATAGTTTAATACTCAGCTTTGCAAAGAATTTAGTGTATAAAGAGAGTTTACAAAAATCAATAATCATGCTTTGGAGTAGCATATATATAACGTTTAGCATACAGCATATTATCAAAATGCTTGTAAATGTAATACATGTTAATAAGAGCAGGTAAAGCTGATAAATTAGGATAGGGATTAGAAAAAGAAAAACAGGATCAGGAACAGGATCATGATCATCTCCAGTTGACATGGGGAAGTTAAGGTATAGTTAGGAGAGACAGAG
>NC_060889.1:169658-196054 GCF_014805685.1 Silurus meridionalis | reverse complement strand
TTCTTTAAGAAGTCCTTGTAGGATTTCATTCTGAATACAATTACAAATGTACACTAAATTCCCTAAAACCATTTACAGCTTTGGGGGTTGAATAATTTTGAACACAACTGTACATAAACTATATTGGCAAAAGTATTGGGACACCTGACCCTTCCTGCTATATGTAGTTCTTTTCCAAACTGTTACCACAAAGCTGGAGGCACTCAACTGTACAGGACGTCTTTAGATGTGCTATAATACAATTTTGCATTCACTTGAACTTGGAAACCCAAAACTGTTCTAGAATGACAACACAAAGTGAGCTTCTTGAAGATCTGATTTACATGCTTTAGAGAGGAAGATCTTGAGTGGTCTGCTATAGAACTCTGATCTCATCGCTACTGAACACCTTTGTGATGAATTGAAACACTGACTGCACCCCAGGTCTCCTCACCTACATTAGTACTTGCCTTTCATTACACTCTTGTGGCTGATGATTATTACTGAGATGTTACTACACCTTGGTGAAAAAAGAGGTTACTAATTGGACATGATTTGAAAAGGCACACACACCTCTCTACAGAAGAATTGACCGCTGAAAATGTATATCTGAAAATGCAAAAAACCAAGCCATGAGCTTAAAGGAGCCGCCTGCAGAGCTCACAGACAGGATTGTTACAAGACACAGATCTGGACATAGCTACAAAAAAATTGTTGCTGCACTGAAGATTTCAAAGAGCAAAATTACCTCCATAATTCTCAAATCTAAGAAGTGTGGTACAACCAGACTCTGACAATTATGTGTGGAGATTCAAGAAGGACATTTGGAGACTCTCCTCAAACAAATTCCATGTAAGCCTGCTTGGAGTCAACAAGTGCCTGAAACACTCTCAGACTAAGTGGAAACAGACTTTCTGGTTTAACGAAACCAAGATTGAACTGTTTGGCCTCAATTCTAAACGTAATGTCTGAAGGAAATCAGGAATCACTCATCACCTGCCCACAACCATACCAAAAGTAAAGCAAGATGGTGGTAGAATCATGCTGTCGAGGTGTTTCTGGGCCTCAGGGACTGGTCAACTGGTCATGGTTAAGGGAAATCTGAATAGAGCTATGTACAGAGATATCCTTCAATAAAACCTGTTCCACAGTAGACCTGAAGATGCTGAAGATTCCTACATGACAATGACCTTATCCTAGAGTGGCCCAGCCAAAGCCCTGACTTAAACCCTACTGAACATCTCTGGGGAGACCTGAAAGTGGGTGTCCACTGACTTAAGAGGATTTGCCATGAAGAATAGCAAAAGAATAATAATAATATAATAATAATTCCTGATTGTTCATCTTTAGAAATATTCTCAGCAAACAGAAAAAAGTGTAAAGATGCAAAATAATGCTAGAAATAACTGTGACTATAATCTGATTATACTTTTAACATAAATAGAAAACCATAATTCTGACCTGCACATTCTCTCTCATCACATGTCTGCATGCACACACACATTTCTCTAACTGGAACCTCAGTCTTTTTACACTTGCACTCATTTGGTTTCCATTTTACCTCACATCAAAGTTGCTCAGCCGTGCTCACACTGTCCCTTTATTCTCAATAACAACATCACTTACATAAGAGTTCTCTTTATATAGGTGTGTAAATATTATTATACTGTGACTCTGCTCACATGTTGTGTGTTCAGTGTTGTACAGAATCACTTAACAGAAAGTCTCTTACTCACCAGTAACTTTTAGTGAAAGTGCATCACTGTACTGGGTGTAGTAAACTGGGTTTCCTCTTCCAGCTCTGCACTTGTACTGACCTCCATCAGAGACACTAACTGATCCGATTGAGTAGTGATTTTCTTTACTCTCATTGTCACGTCTCTGTGTATGTTTTCTCCAGTAAAACTTCCATCCTTCAGACTGCAGATTCAGTGTGCAGTTCAGAGTCACTGAGTTTCCTGTCAGAACTTCTTGAAGGTTTGATGTGAGTACAGGTTTAGGTTTTCCTGCAAGAAAAAAACAGTAACAGAAGGTCAGAGTTTGAAATACAGTAATCACTCGCCTATCGCGAGGGTTACATTTCAGACCCTCCTCTGCGATAGGCGAAAATCCATGATAGGTGAAGTTACAACCTAATGTGTATACAGTACAGTACATCATAAGTATCTTATGTATATCTTAAGGCTTTATAAACCGTCCCCACACTCTTATAAACCTTTCCTCTGCCCTTCAACACTTTCAATATTCCAATTTTCATATTATTCATATTATAAAATTCTATATGGGTACTCACCAGTGGATATTTTTTATATTTTTATATTGTTTTTTATCTTTTGTTTAACAAAATAGCTAAAAGAGGATTATAATAGCTATATCAAATTAAAATGACTATGATCAGAGTTATGGTCAAATAATAACTGCTGTGTAATTATATGTCTGTTTTCTTTATAACATTTTTAAATCTAAAGAATAAAATAATTTGGTTATTTATTAGTTATTTAGGAAAAAGTGAGACCAACAGTAACAGTCTGTAGACTCAGTCTACCTTATTCATATTAAAACCATCAAATCCTTCATTATTTTTGGAATGTGTGAAAATACCACAGCATATTGCATCCTGTAATTACAGTACATATGTGTAGCTTAAATGTAGTCATGATGAAGCAGCATAATTTGTTATGTAGTCTTGTCTCGTGGGGAAGACTTGCTATGATTCCAAACATTCCTCAGCACAGTAACTCCACATTCCATAATTCTCACTAAAACATTCATCTCTAAAAAGTTGCATATGGCTCTAAGTACATCTCTATCAGAGCACATCCTTATGCCAGTCTTCACATGGTCTGGAAGTCAGTAGGTGAGTCAATACAAAACAATAAATTAACAAATAAAACATCATGTAGTTATGACCAAAAAATGACCATATAAACGGGTCATATAATGAAGGGAGAAAGTGGATGCAGGTTTAAAAAAAATGTAATTTAAAGTCCATCAGGGCAACAGTGTGAACCCTTTTCATGGCTGAAAAGTTACGTGAACTCATGAAACAGACATACAGAACAGTAACATGTTTGATGTAGTCAGTGTGCTATAAAGATGTTCAGTAAAAATGGCAGCATCAAATTTACTGTAACAAACATGAAATGAGCAAATGAACACATCTATATTTACTCTTTAACTTATAACCCAGCCATTAGGGTTGCATAAGCCAGTGCACTCTCAGTGCCGGTCCCAAGCCCGGATAAATGGGGAGGGTAAAACGTGCCAAATCAAATATGCAGATCACGAACCAGAATTGAATACCGACACAAAATGACACAAAATGCGCCAGTTAATTGTGTGCATCATAATAGATTCAACTTCTTTTTTACTATTGATTTATTTCTGAATAACTGTGTTTGATATCATGATTTCTTGACTATTGATCTTTAGAAACAATGAGTCTTAGCGAAACTAAAGGTAAAAGATTCACACTCACAAGGAATAACTGACAATCAATTAATTAAACTGATGAGAGGAATAAAAAAATACAAAGAAATAAATAAAATACTAGAAACATCTCTGCCATACACATCCTTTTTTAACACCACACACATGTACACAAACCTTTGTGTTTTGCCTAAACATCAATTATATTAGGTTGTGTGTCAATAACTTTTCTAAACTACAGGGAATGCAGAATTATTAGGCAAGTTGTATTTTTGAGGATTAATTTTATTTGAGGATTTAATTTGAACAACAACCATGTTCTCAATGAACACAAAAAACTCATTAATATCAAAGCTGAATATTTTTGGAAGTAGTTTTTAGTTTTAGCTATTTTAGGGGGATATCTGTGTGTGCAGGTGACTATTACTGTGCATAATTATTAGGCAACTTAACAAAAAACAAATTTATACCCATTTCAATTATTTATTTTTACCAGTGAAACCAATATAACATCTCAACATTCACAAATATACATTTCTGACATTCAAAAACCAAACAAAAACAAATCAGTGACCAATATAGCCACCTTTCTTTGCAAGGACACTCAAAAGCCTGCCATCCATGGATTCTGTCAGTGTTTTGATCTGTTCACCATCAACATTGCGTGCAGCAGCAACCACAGCCTCCCAGACACTGTTCAGAGAGGTGTACTGTTTTCCCTCCTTGTAAATCGCACATTTGATGATGGACCACAGGTTCTCAATGGGGTTCAGATCAGGTGAACAAGGAGGCCATATCATTAGATTTTCTTCTTTTATACCCTTTCTTGCCAGCCACGCTGTGGAGTACTTGGACGTGTGTGATGGAGCATTGTCCTGCATGAAAATCATGTTTTTCTTGAAGGATGCAGACTTCTTCCTGTACCACTGCTTGAAGAAGGTGTCTTCCAGAAACTGGCAGTAGGACTGGGAGTTCAGCTTGACTCCATCCTCAACCCGAAAAGGCCCCACAAGCTCATCTTTGATGATACCAGCCCAAACCAGTACTCCACCTCCACCTTGCTGGCGTCTGAGTCGGACTGGAGCTCTCTGCCCTTTACCAATCCAGCCACGGGCCCATCCATCTGGCCCATCAAGACTCACTCTCATTTCATCAGTCCATAAAACCTTAGAAAAATCAGTCTTGAGATATTTCTTGGCCCAGTCTTGACGTTTCAGCTTGTGTGTCTTGTTCAGTGGTGGTCGACTTTCTGCCTTTCTTACCTTGGCCATGTCTCTGAGTATTGCACACCTTGTGCTTTTGGGCACTCAGTGATGTTGCAGCTCTGAAATATGGCCAAACTGGTGGCAAGTGGCATCTTGGCAGCTGCACGCTTGACTTTTCTCAGTTCACGGGCAGTTATTTTGCGCCTTGGTTTTCCACACGCTTCTTGCGACCCTGTTGACTATTTTGAATGAAACGCTTGATTGTTCGATGATCACGCTTCAGAAGCTTGGCTATTTTAAGACTGCTGCATCCCTCTGCAATATATCTCACTATTTTTGACTTTTCTGAGCCTGTCAAGTCCTTCTTTTGACCCATTTTGCCAAAGGAAAGGAAGTTGCCTAATAATTATGCACACCTGATATAGGGTGTTGATGTCATTAGACCACACCCCTTCTCATTACAGAGATGCACATCACCTAATATGCTTAATTGGTAGTAGGCTTTCCAGCCTATACAGCTTGGAGTAAGACAACATGCATAACGAGGATGATGTGGTCAAAATACTCATTTGCCTAATAATTCTGCACTCCCTGTATGGTGGAAATGTTTAATTAGAATTTTATAAAACAGGTTAGAAATTATTATATAGTGTAACTTAATAGAGAAGAGAAACTGGCAAGGCAATAGGTGTGTGTGTGTGTGTGTGTGTGTGTGTGTGTGTGTGTGTGCATGTAGGATAATTGAATATTTTATCATTGAGCTAAAATGCTGTAGTCGCCTGTAATAAAGTTCTCTGTCACGTGTAAAAAATCCATGTAGACACTAAAAATAGAACTGATAATATGTGATATAAAACACACTCACCTGCTACAGTCAGTGTAACTGCATCACTGCTCTGTGTGTATTGTGGGTCTGATGATTGAGTTCCTTTACAGCTATAAGGACCTTTATTAGAGTCTTTAACATCAGTGATTGTGTAGGTCTTCTCTCCTGCAGCAGCTCTGATTTCTTTATTATTTCTATTCCAGTGATACGTCCAGGATCCTCCAGTCTGTATGTCACATGTGAGAGTGACAGTTTCCCCAATGAACACATTCACAGCTGGGTGTATTTTCACTACAGGTTTTGGTCTCGCTATGCAAAAATAATAAATACATCAGTAAATCTAAACATTAATTAAGTATATGATGTAATTACAATAATTATCAAATTATTATAATTTTTATAGACTTGAAATGTAGAAAACATGACGTACCTTTAACTGTAACTGTAGCTGCAGCACTGAACTCTGACTCGTAGTTTCCCCTGAGTGCTTTGCAGTAGTATGTTGTTTGTCCTTCATTAGAGATTATCACACTGAGTGGGTTGGTATTTTGGGCTTCAGGTGATTTCCAGTAACCTTTATACCAGGAAAAGCTCCATCCAGTAGACTGCAGATTACAGTTCAGTGTAACTGTGTCTCCAGTGTAGATGAAGCTCTGAGGATTCACACTCACAGTCGGTTTGGGTTTTACTGTTGATATGAAATTATAAAGAAATCAGAGCTGCTTTTATTTTTGCACCATGTGTTTCATTTATCAAATCTCTCTCTTTTATGAACAAATGCATTTTTAAATTAAAATATAAAGTAAATATTAAATGGAACACAAGATGCCAAAATACACATATCTTTAATAGAAGAGATAAAGGGAATGTTTTCAAATGGTCTTTTTAAAACACTTTATGTTTTGCCTACAAAGCAATAACAGTTTTCTTTCCACCTCAAAGAAGATCACTAAAATAATATGAACACAGTAGACTACATTGGGGGTCTGAGTAACAGTCTATATTTCACAGTCTACCTTTATTACCTGAAACAGTAACAGAAGGTCAGAGTTTGAAATACAGTAATCACTCGCCTATCGCGAGGGTTACATTTCAGACCCTCCTCTGCGATAGGCGAAAATCCATGATAGGTGAAGTTACAACCTAATGTGTATACAGTACAGTACATCATAAGTATCTTATGTATATCTTAAGGCTTTATAAACCGTCCCCACACTCTTATAAACCTTTCCTCTGCCCTTCAACACTTTCAATATTCCAATTTTATTATTATTCATATTATAAAATTCTATATGGGTTCTCACCAGTGGATATTTTTATATATTTTTTATATTGTTTTTTATCTTTTGTTTAACAAAATAGCTAAAAGAGGATTATAATAGCTATATCAAATTAAAATGACTATGATCAGAGTTATGGTCAAATAATAACTGCTGTGTAATTATATGTCTGTTTTCT
The DNA here is from genome assembly GCF_014805685.1 of Silurus meridionalis. NCBI lineage: Eukaryota > Metazoa > Chordata > Actinopteri > Siluriformes > Siluridae > Silurus > Silurus meridionalis. The sequence goes on along the minus strand of NC_060889.1, from coordinate 189,157 downwards.
TTATAACATTTTTAAATCTAAAGAATAAAATAATTTGGTTATTTATTAGTTATTTAGGAAAAAGTGAGACCAACAGTAACAGTCTGTATATCTCAGTCTACCGTATTCATATTAAAACCATCAAATCCTTCATTATTTTTGGAATGTGTGAAAATACCACACAGCATATTGCATCCTGTAATTACAGTACATATGTGTAGCTTAAATGTAGTCATGATGAAGCAGCATAATTTGTTATGTAGTCTTGTCTCGTGGGGAAGACTTGCTATGATTCCAAACATTCCACAGCACAGTAACTCCACATTCCATAATTCTCACTAAAACATTCATCTCTAAAAAGTTGCATATGGCTCTAAGTACATCTCTATCAGAACACATCCTTATGCCAGTCTTCACATGGTCTGGAAGTCAGTAGGTGAGTCAATACAAAACAATAAATTAACAAATAAAACATCATGTAGTTATGACCAAAAAATGACCATATAAACGTGTCACATAATGAGAGGAGAAAGTGGACGCATGTTTAAAAATGTAATTTAAAGTCCATCAAGGCAACAGTGTGAACCCTTTTCATGGCTGAAAAGTTACGTGAACTCATGAAACAGACATACAGAACAGTAACATGTTTGATGTAGTCAGTGTGCTATAAAGATGTTCAGTAAAAATGGCAGCATCAAATTTACTGTAACAAACATGAAATGAGCAAATGAACACATCTATATTTACTCTTTAACTTATAACCCAGCCATTAGGGTTGCATAAGCCAGTGCACTCTCAGTGCCGGTCCCAAGCCCGGATAAATGGGGAGGGTAAAACGTGCCAAATCAAATATGCAGATCACGAACCAGAATTAAATACCGACACAAAATGACACAAAATGCGCCAGTTAATTGTGTGCATCATAATAGATTCAACTTCTTTTTTACTATTGATTTATTTCTGAATAACTGTGTTTGATATCATGATTTCTTGACTATTGATCTTTAGAAACAATGAGTCTTAGCGAAACTAAAGGTAAAAGATTCACACTCACAAGGAATAACTGACAATCAATTAATTAAACTGATGAGAGGAATAAAAAAATACAAAGAAATAAATAAAATACTAGAAACATCTCTGCCATACACATCCTTTTTTAACACCACACACATGTACACAAACCTTTGTGTTTTGCCTAAACATCAATTATATTAGGTTGTGTGTCAATAACTTTTCTAAACTACAGGGAATGCAGAATTATTAGGCAAGTTGTATTTTTGAGGATTAATTTTATTTGAGGATTTAATTTGAACAACAACCATGTTCTCAATGAACACAAAAAACTCATTAATATCAAAGCTGAATATTTTTGGAAGTAGTTTTTAGTTTTAGCTATTTTAGGGGGATATGTGTGTGCAGGTGACTATTACTGTGCATAATTATTAGGCAACTTAACAAAAACAAATTTATACCCATTTCAATTATTTATTTTTACCAGTGAAACCAATATAACATCTCAACATTCACAAATATACATTTCTGACATTCAAAACCAAACAAAAACAAATCAGTGACCAATATAGCCACCTTTCTTTGCAAGGACACTCAAAAGCCTGCCATCCATGGATTCTGTCAGTGTTTTGATCTGTTCACCATCAACATTGCGTGCAGCAGCAACCACAGCCTCCCAGACACTGTTCAGAGAGGTGTACTGTTTTCCCTCCTTGTAAATCGCACATTTGATGATGGACCACAGGTTCTCAATGGGGTTCAGATCAGGTGAACAAGGAGGCCATATCATTAGATTTTCTTCTTTTATACCCTTTCTTGCCAGCCACGCTGTGGAGTACTTGGACGTGTGTGATGGAGCATTGTCCTGCATGAAAATCATGTTTTCTTGAAGGATGCAGACTTCTTCCTGTACCACTGCTTGAAGAAGGTGTCTTCCAGAAACTGGCAGTAGGACTGGGAGTTCAGCTTGACTCCATCCTCAACCCGAAAAGGCCCCACAAGCTCATCTTTGATGATACCAGCCCAAACCAGTACTCCACCTCCACCTTGCTGGCGTCTGAGTCGGACTGGAGCTCTCTGCCCTTTACCAATCCAGCCACGGGCCCATCCATCTGGCCCATCAAGACTCACTCTCATTTCATCAGTCCATAAAACCTTAGAAAAATCAGTCTTGAGATATTTCTTGGCCCAGTCTTGACGTTTCAGCTTGTGTGTCTTGTTCAGTGGTGGTCGACTTTCTGCCTTTCTTACCTTGGCCATGTCTCTGAGTATTGCACACCTTGTGCTTTTGGGCACTCAGTGATGTTGCAGCTCTGAAATATGGCCAAACTGGTGGCAAGTGGCATCTTGGCAGCTGCACGCTTGACTTTTCTCAGTTCACGGGCAGTTATTTTGCGCCTTGGTTTTTCCACACGCTTCTTGCGACCCTGTTGACTATTTTGAATGAAACGCTTGATTGTTCGATGATCACGCTTCAGAAGCTTGGCTATTTTAAGACTGCTGCATCCCTCTGCAATATATCTCACTATTTTTGACTTTTCTGAGCCTGTCAAGTCCTTCTTTTGACCCATTTTGCCAAAGGAAAGGAAGTTGCCTAATAATTATGCACACCTGATATAGGGTGTTGATGTCATTAGACCACACCCTTCTCATTACAGAGATGCACATCACCTAATATGCTTAATTGGTATAGCGCTTTTCACAACAGACATTGTCTCAAAGCAGCTTTACACAAATCAACAGTGATGGTGAATGGTGTGCATTTGTCCCTGATGAGCAAGCCGTGGCGACTGTGGCAAGGAAAAACTCCCTTAGATGTTATGAGGAAGAAACCTTGAGAGGAACCAGACTCAAAGGGGAACCCATCCTCATCTGGGTGACATCAAGAGTTTGATCATAAATCTTTCAACAATACAGAACACTGGAGAGTGAGAACTAACATGATTACTGGAGTATAAGATTATAAGTAATGTTCTTTCTGCAGTCTTAAACAGTCTATATGGTTAGTAGCTCCGAGTTTTATAAGCTCAGCATTTGTGATCACCACAGATCCAGCATCAGCTTCTCCATGCCAGAGCCTTTAAACACTCCAGGAGGTCCAATGTCAAAACTCCACACATGTAGCGGGATCCAAATGGCACTGGTACGTCTCTAGATGGTTCAGGATGTTTGTGAGTTCGGCATCTACTTCTTTAAAGGTCCGTAATCATCATGAGGTGGGAGGTGACTGGAGCTGGAGCAACCTCAGGATGCCTCGGGATGGGAGAGAAAGAGAAGCAGTGGAGAGGAATTAGCGTAGCTGCTGTTCATGATATTAACAGCACAAGTTGATAATGTGCATGTGATCAGATGTTCTGGAGCACAAGGTTATGATGTGATGTGTGTTATGTGTAGGCTTTGCTAAAAGATACGTTTTAATCTACACTTAAATTGGGTGAGTGTGTCTGAGCCCGAACAGCGTCAGGAAGACTATTCCAGAGTTTAGGAGCTAAATGTGAAAATGCTCTACCACCTTTAGTGGACTTTGCTATTCTAGGAACTACTAGAAGCCCAGAGTTTTGAGATCTCAGGGGCGTGGCGGATTGTAGCGTGTTAAAAGACTGGATAGATACACGGAGCCAAACCATTTAGTGCTTTATAAGTGAGAAGTAATAGTTTGTAGTCTATTCGAAACTTAACAGGAAGCCAATGTAGGGACGATAAGATCGGGGTTATGTGATCATATTTTTTTGACCTTGTAAGAACTCTGGCTGCTGCATTCTGGACTAACTGAAGCTTGTTTATTAATGAAGCAGGACATCCACCTAGTAACGCATTACAGTAGTCTATTCTGGAGGTCATAAATGCATGGACGAGCTTCTCTGCATCGGATATAGACAACATATTTCTTAGCTTAGAAATATTTCTAAGGTGAAAGAAGGCTGTTTTGTAACCTGATTGATGTGATTTTTGAAAGACAAGTCGCTGTCTAAAATAACACCCAGGTCTTTTACCGTTGAACTAGTGGTTACAGAACATCCGTCTAAATGCAGGTTGAGATGCTGGAGCGTCTGTATACCAGTTTTTGGGCCGATGAGCAAAATCTCAGTCTTATCAGAATTTAAAAGTAGAAAGTTATGGGTCATCCAATCTCTTAGTTCCTTAACACACTCAGTCATCCGGGTTAATTGAGCTGTATCGCCTGGTTTAGATGAAATATATAGCTGAGTATCATCAGCATAACAATGGAAGCTAATTCCATGCCTTCTAATAATATTTCCTAACGGAAGCATGTATATTGTGAAGAGCAGGGTCCTAGAACTGAACCTTGCGGCACGCCATAATTTACTTGCATTAGCCTGGATAGCTCTCCATTCAAATCTACGAAATGGTAACGATCGGACAGGTAGGATTTAAACCAGCTTAATGCCTGTCCCTGAATGCCGATGTAATTTTGTAAGCGATCTAGGAGGAGATCATGGTCTATAGTGTCGAATGCAGCACTAAGATCTAGTAAAACCAACAGCGAGATGAAGCCTTGGTCTGAAGCTAAAAACAGGTCATTAGTTATTTTAACTAGAGCAGTTTCTGTGCTATGATGGGGCCTAAAACCTGACTGAAATTCTTCAAAGATATTGTTCTCTTGCAGGTAGGAACATAACTGTGCAGCGACAATCTTTTCTAAAATCTTAGACATAAATGGGAGATTTGAAATTGGTCTGTAATTTGATAACGTGTTTGGATCCAGATTAGGTTTTTAATGAGGGGCTTAATAACTGCTAACTTGAGGGATTTAGGGACGTGACCTAAAGATAGTGAGGAGTTAATAATATTTAGAAGAGGCTCACCAGTTGTATATAACACTTCCTTCAGTAATTTAGTAGGAATTGGATCTAACTGACATGTTGTCGATTTAGCTTTGGCAATAACATTATACAGCTCTTCCTGTCCTATACATGTAAAACAGTGGAGTTGTGGAGTTGAAGGTAACACTGTCTCAGGAGATGCTGTAAGAGGTTGAACTGCCACAATTGTTTTCTAATGTTATCTATTTTTCAGTGAAGAAAATCATAAAGTCCTCACTACTAAACTGTGATGGAACACAATTTTCAGAGCCCTGATTTGTAGTTAGTTTAGCTACTGTACTGAAAAGGAACCTGGGATTGTTTTTGTTGTTTTCTATAAGTTTGCTCAGGTGTTCAGCTCTAGCAGCTTTTAGCGCCCGTCTGTAGCTGAGCATACTGTCTTTATACGCGATTCTAAATACCTCCAATTTAGTTTTCCTCCATTTTCTCTCCAGATTACGTGCTGTTCTCTTGAGGGCATGTGTATGACTATTATACCAAGATGCAGGTGCTTGGTCTCTAACCTTTTTTAACTGGATGGGGGCAACGGTGTCTAATGTGCTAGTGAGGATAAGGTCTATGTTCTTAGTTATCTCATCAAGATTAATAGTAGTTATGGGTTTAGTGAGAAATTGAGATAAATCAGGCAGGTTATTTACGAATCTGTCCTCCATCAGATACCACAGCTTCCGCTCGGATATCAGCATGCTTGACAGACATATCTTCATGGATGAGTGCTCACCAACTTAAACTCAACCCCAACAAAACAGAACTGCTGGTCATCCCAGGTGATTCATCTCCAGGTCAAGATCTCCAAATAACACTTCATGACTCTCTGCTCTCCCCTTCAGCCACTGCTCGTAACCTTGGGGTAACTTTGGACAATGAACTGTCCTTCTTCCCACATGTCGCTAATGTGGCTTGTTTCTCTCGATTTCTTCTCAACAAGATGTGAAGGATTAGACCATTTCTGTCCATACAGGCTGCCCAGGTGCTTGTTCAGTCTCTTGTCAATTTAAGACTTGACTACTGCAACTCTCTGCTGGCAGGTCTTCCCCTGAACGCTATTCATCTACTGCAAATGATCCAAAACGCAGCTGCACGGCTTGTGTTCAATCAGCCCAAGTTCTCCCACACCACCCCACTGCTGCGCTCCCTTTACTGGCTTCCAGTAGCTGCACGTGTCAGATTCAAAACACTGATGCTTGAGTACAAGGCCAAAAATGGACCAGCGCCATCTTACCTCAGTGACCTCATCACATCTCGCACTGCACCATGCTGTCTGAGATCCTCCAGCACTGCTCGATTGGTACCACCTTCTCTCAGAATGAGAGGTAAGTACACTTCAAGGTTCTTCTCAGTTCTGACACCAAGGATTTCCCTAGCTGTCCATACAACGGAGTCCCTGACTATGTTCAAGCGACGCTTAAAGACCTATATCTTCCTGAAACACCTAAATTAGCACTTTCCAAGTTTGCTTTGTGGAATTCAAAAGTTATATTTATATTCTGTGTAATCTAGCATACGAGTGTAGATTTATTCATTGCTAGAGACTCAAAAAACGTTTGTACGTCACTCTGGATAAGTGTGTCTGCTAAATGCCGCAAATGTAAATGTAAATGTAAATGCAACTGTACAAAATGTGCACAAACTAATTGAAATGCTGCATCTAAAAGAACATTTGAAGTGTAATGATAATTAAATGCTTTCAGTTCACATGCATGACAAGTGGCTCTTGAGGTGATTAGTGACACAGATTGGCTATGCAAATTTCATGATTATTAAAATTAATGTTTATTAAAGGATATAAATCTGATAAATCTGTTAAGATGTGAAACAGCATTAAATGTCATTGCTATCGTGTCTCTATTTCTCTTGTACCTCACCACTGCCAGATTTCAGTTTTCTGTTTCTTTTTTGTATCTTGGCTTAACATGGTATAGTTCTGGATGAATTCCATGCATTCAGGGAACATACAAAAGGATAATAGGAAAAAATGATCACTGTCACATGGTGAAATCACAAAAATAGTAGTAGAGATTTATATTTTTTCAACAATTTAAATGTAATGGGACACACGTGTGTTCGTGTGACCTTCCAATCCACCTCTGGAATCTGGGATATGGCAGGTTATGTTGCATTTGTCAACGTAAGCACAAAATCTAAGGTGGGTCAGCTTCTTCTCCACCTTCATTTGTCCTTTTTTTTCAAAATTATGACTGATCTACACTTACCACATAATAGCAAATTGAGAACAGAATTCTATCACATACATACATATTCAGACCCTTGAAAAATCCACTTAGGTGCCTACCAAGTCTTATGATTATTGCTGAGATGTTACTACACCTTGACAGGAGTCTACCTGTGGAACATTTCACTGATTGGACATGATTTGAAAAGGCTCACACCTCACTGTAAAACAGACCTGGGCAAACTACAGCCCGCGGGCCACATCCGGCCCTTTGTACATTCCTGTCCGGCCCGCGTGAGGCCAATCATAAATTATAGGGAAACTTTTCAGCCGATATACCTAAATCACCGAAACAACACGGCAGAAACACAATTGCAATGACGCGATAAAAAGGCGCAGCCAGCACACGGTTATCTGGATAAGATCCAACATGTCTGCGGTGTGGACCTACTTCAATATCTCGGAGAACGACCCACGGATAGCGATTTGCAAAACATACAATGATGAAATTTCAAGAGGGGGTGTATCTGCAAAGAGTTTCTCCATGTCGGGTTTAATTTATCACCTTTATCACCGTGAAGGGGGCGTGGTAGGGGGACTCCTGACATATAACCTGAAAAACATGTTGAAAATGTTTTGTTTTTTTCCAGAGTAGAATCTCTGCATACTCAGTAGGAGGTCTATGTAACAGGTATATCTCAATGAATCGTATTCATTTTAAGTCCCTCGAATCCTTCATTATTTAGGAATGTGTGAAAATACCTCACAGCATCTTGCATTTTGTAATTACATATGAATATCTTATATGTAGTTATTATGGAGCTGCATCATTTGTTATGTAGTTTTGTGGGAAGGTGGTGACTTGCTATGATTTCAAGCATTCCAAAGTAACTCCACATTCCATAATTTACACTAAAACAGTAATCTCTGCAAATGTTGTATATGGCTCCAAGTACATCTCTATCAGTACACAGCCTTATTCCAGTCTTTACTTGGTCTGGAAGTCAATAGGTGAGTTAATACAAAACAATAAATTACCAAATAAAACACATCTTGTAGTTATGACCAAAAAAATATTAATTGAAAGTGAATCAGGGCAACAGTGTCAACCCTTTTCATGGCTCTGCATATACAGTGGGGGAAATGAGTATTTGACACTACAGCTGACACGTTTTTTATCAGTAAGGGGATTTCTAAGTGGGCTATTGACACAAAATTTCCACCAGATGTAGCAATCAAGCCAAATATTAAATTCATACAAAGAAATCAGAACATTTAAGTATACAAGTTGAGTCATAATAAATAAAGTGAAATGACACAGGGAATAAGTATTAAACACACTTTATTTAATACTTATTTAAGCCTTTGTTGGTGATTACAGCTTCTAGATGCCTCTTGTATGGAGAGACCAGTCGTCTGCATTGCTCAGGAGTGATTCTGGCCCATTCTTCCACACAAATGGTCTTTAAATCTTGAAGGTTCCTTGGGCCTCTTTTATAAATTCTACAAACATGGTGTGTAGAATGACTGCCAAAAATTTAGCTTTCACCTGACCATACTATAGTCTCCCAATAATCCACAGGCTTTTCCAAGTGCTCTTTTGCAAACTTTTACAGAGCCTCAACATGCTTTTTGTTCAGCAATGGAGTCTTGCGTGGTGAGCATGCATGGATGCCATTGCGGTTTAGTGCATTGCTTATAGTTTTCTTTTAAACAACAGTACCTGCTGATGCAAGGTCTTCCTGAAGTTTTGCCCGAGTGGTTCTTGGCTCTTGGCGAACTCTCCTGATTATTCTTTGGACTCCTCGGACAGGTATCTTATGTGCAGCATCGTGGCCGGTTTATGGTGAACTGATGCTCTTTCCATTTATGGGTAATAGCACCCACAGTGCTCACAGGAACATTCAGCATTCTGGAAATGCGCCTATAACCATTCCCATCAAAATGCTTTTCAGCGATAAGATTACGAGAGTTATTTGCTTTTACCCATCATGAAGTCTTTCCTGTGTGCCTCCTGGGTAATGAAAAGCCTTTATAGGCCATCAATTAGGACTAAAGCAGCTGATATCAATTAGTACTGATAGGGGCAGGGTTTCACTCTCAATACTGACAGATTTCAGGTGATCTCCTGGCTTTCTATGACATTTTGCACCTTGTTATCTTCATGTGTTCAATAATTATTCCTTGTGTCATTTTACTTTATTTATTGACTCAACTTGTAATGTTCTGATTTCTTTGTATGAATTCAATATTTGGCTTGATGTCTACATCTGGTGGGAATTTTGTGTCAATAGCCCACTTAGAAATCCCCTAACTAATAAAAATGCCAATGTGTCAAATACTTATTTTCCCCGCTGTAGTTATCTGGAAGGTAAGTAATCATTTTGGCAAAACACACATACAGTACAGTTCACATGTTTCATGCAGTAAGTCTATAATGATGTTCATTAGAAATGGCATCAAATTTATAATGAGTTTTAACAAACTTCAAATGAGTAAATCAACACATTTATATTTACTCTTCAAATTATATTTGCATCTTATAATTTTTTTTATGTAACCCAGTTATTAGGGTTGCACAATCCAGTGCACTCTTAGTGCCGGTCCAAAGCCTGGATAAATGTGGAGGGTTGTGTTAGGAAGGGCATCCAGCAAAACATGTGCTAAATCAAATATGCAGATCACGAATCAGAATTTCATATTGGATTGGTCGAGGCCCGGGATACCAACGACCTCCACAGGTATCGTTAGCCAACAGGGTACTGGTGGAAATTGAGCTGCTGTTGGCCGAAGGAGGAGAAGGAGAGGAGGAAGACATCTACACAGACAGCAAGAAAAGGAGAAGTGGCAAAGAGTGGAGGTTCGGGTTGGTACTTTAAATGTTGGTACTATGACGGGTAAAGGGAGGGAGGTAGCTGATATGATGGAAAGTAGAAAGGAATATATGTTGTGTGTTCAGGAGACCAGGTGGAAATGGAGTAAGACCAGGAACATTGAAGGGGGTTTAAACTGTTCTATCATGGTGTGGATGGAAAGAGAATCTACATATTAAAGCAACATGCCCAAACCTCACAACACCTCACTGGACCTGGTATATACTCTCTTTCCTCCCCATGAAATTCAATTAATACTGTTTCAGTTTCCCTTCTGTTTCCCTCTACCCTTCATTTTATCTTTTGCACATTCATTATCTTCCTCCCTTTAAGTAGCTTTACACACTTCTATATTAATGGTAGGAAAATACAAAAAATAATCCCCTTTCGGTTTGTTTGTCTTTATTACATCTGACTAGCAATTTTCCATCAGAAAGAACTGAAGTCAATAGTTTCTATATCTTATTTATGATCTTTGTCAGGTTTTTTTTTATTATTTTGCTCACACCATATTGATCTTCAAATGTTATTATACAGTTTATATTTTCTCTACTGTTTTCATCTCATTCTTCTAAATCGCTCCTTTTCTTCCATCCCCCACTTATTTCTTACTTCTATCCAGCTGTTACCTAAAGATCTTTCGTTTTTCTCTTCACTTCATACCTCCATACTCCCTTCACTTTCCCCCCACTTAAACCTCTCTGGTCCATTCCTGCAGTAGTTTTGCCTCTTCACCGTTTCTTCCCGGATTTATTCCCCTCACACTGAGTTAATTTATTGTTGTCTTTAAACACCTGGTGGCGCGGGAATAACGGCAAGATGGCCGCTGAGCCGGAAGCGAAACCAGAAGTGTGCGCCGCGGAACAGGAACTTCCTGACAGTATGGTTTTGTCATTTTCTTTCTAGAGCTGTATTTTCTAGTTATATTTAAGAAGTATAGTTTTATTGTTTAATGCCTCTAGTTAGTGAAGGTGGGTTTTTTTGGAGCATCTGTTTCACTGAGATGTAGTAGTAAACATCTGTGGTGCAGCAGTGTTTAATAAAAAAATAAATCATTATTATATTTTCTGTCTGAAATATTACTTTGTTGATGTGTTTATGTCTTCAGTTTCTTACCACCATTTTTGTTAATAAATTTGGATTATATCATAAATCCAGAAATATCATAAAAACAACCCCCTGCTGTTGTTCCCAACCTGTGTGAGGTTTTTTCTTCTGCTGAACACAAAAACATTTTTTAATATGTATTTTTTCCATATTGTGGAAGTGAATGGGACCCGCCAACAGCTTGTTTACTCACTGAAATAAAGTAAAATCTAAAAAAAAGTTTAATTCTATAGCGCTTTTCACAACAGACATTGTCTCAAAGCAGCTTCAAAGAATTTAAAGTAAAAAGTCAATTTAATGCTATTGTTAAGGTGTGTGTGTGTGTGTGTGTGTGTGTGTGTGTGTGCTGCAAGTAAATATTGTAATGAATTCACTGTCTCTGTATTGCTGCAGTTCCCCGTGATAATGTTTTCTGCCTCATGTGTAAAATCCAAAGCACACTTGTAAAAGCTGATGGAATGATTTATAGATTAATGGGGTAAAGTGCATATATTCATGGGTGTAATTGCTGATGCAGCTTGTCGCAGTCTCAGTTACAGTTTTGCTCAAACATCTCAAACAAATCTAAAAGCTGACATCAGCCAAATATTTTGCACAAGGAACAAAAATAAAAGTAATAAATACACACGTACCTGATACAGTGAGTGTAACAGGATCACTGATCTCTGATTTCTGAGAGTCGCTTCTCGTCCCACTGCAGGTGTATTCACCACCGTCAGAGTCTGTAACTGGGCTGATGTAGAGCGTGCTGTGGTGTGTTGTGTCGTATGGGTTCTGTCCATAATGTTTCTTATACCAACTGTATGTCCACTGAGTGTGTCCTCCACCATTAAGGTCACACTGGAAAGTCACCGTCTCTCCGCTGAACACCTTCTTACCAGGCTTTATACTCAACACAGGTTTAGGTCTCTCTGTAATATATATATATATATATATATATATATATATATATATATATATATATATATATATATATATATATTAATATAAATAATTAAAAACATAATTAAATATATTAAAAAAAAACATGTACAAGCATAAGTAAAAACATATGAATATGAAATACTTTATTGCTGCTTGAATGGAAATGATGAAGCTCTTCCAAAAAAGAACTGATACATTTGAACAAATTCATACTAATGAACTAAATTTAAATCAAAATATGAAAATCTGACTTAAACCTAATATTAATCAAGTTACTGTTCTGAAACTTTACATCATTTTTACATCATTTACACTATTGACTGACTGTTTGCTATCCAGGCTTCCTGACTATTCATCTTTAGGAAAACTGAGTCTCATCAAGGTATTGATAATGCTGGAAATTATTAATTAGTGGAATTTGATTATAAGAAATGCTAGAAAATCTCTGCCTACACATCTGTACTCCTTATCCTACACCTGTACACACCTTTTTTTTTTGCCTTAACAGAAATACAAACCTGCTTAACAATACTTCACATCAAACAAACAAACAACTATGACAACATATTTAAAGCAGCAGGTTGTTTATACCAAAGGTTCTCAAAGTTCCATATCCTGAGGGAAGTGCAAAATCATTTTAGAGCTCTATGATTATTGTGATGCAGAAAATGTGGACGAATCACACAATCCAGATATAAACATCAAATTTTACTGAATTCTACATTGTCAAGCATAAATTTGTATCAAATGGCTGTATAGATTTGTGTGTGTGTGATTTGTGAATTTTGATCCTTCACCAGTGGGGTGACTGAATGAATCTTTTGGTATAATTCAGATGTAAGAATACCCCACAGCCCAGACACAGTGCAGAATACAGGAGATGGTAATCACATGAAGTGACCAGTACCTGCCAGAAATTCCTGTAGTTCCTTTAGTATTGCTTTTTGGCCTTTTGGTAGCCTCCTTGATCATTTTCTGCTCCTCTTATTAATTTTAGAGGGTCATCCTGATCTTTGCAACGTCTCTGTGGTGCCACATTTTCTCCACTTAATAATTATGGTTTTGACAGTCTTCCATGGTAAATCTGGTGCCTTCTATTTTCATTTATATGCTTCACTTGGTAAAGCCTTACAGTTTCTTTGGAAGCTCTTCGTGGCCCATGACTCTTAGTAGAATGCAACCCCAAACATTCAAGCAAATACTAGAGCAACAGTTGACTTTAATCTGGTTTTAAAGAGAATCATTTTAATTGATGGCAGATATATTCTAATATGCTACATATGCTAATTTTGAATTTGACTGGTTAACTCTGAGGGCAGTTAGAGGTGCCATTATGAGAGGGTGTGCAGACTAATGCAAGCAGGATTTTGTATGTGTTTTTAAACCACAAAGAATGACTATTTCAGAATGATGTGTGTTCTGTGTGTCTCTGTGTGAATGAATGGTGTAGACACTCAGGTTCCTTCACTACACACTTGACAAAGCTTGACAATTTACTGAAGAAAATCTCATACATATAAACAAAAATTATTTTAATAATAATGAATCAATTTCAAGGCTTAAACTTAGTAAATATTAAAGTAAACACACAGTAAGCTGTAAAGTAATTATATTGCATCTCAGGTACAGTTTAGCTCAAACATCTCAAACAAATCTGAAATCAGCCAAATATTTTGCAAAAGGTACAAAAATAAAAGTATTAAAAAACATGTACCTGATACAGTGAGTGTAACAGGAGCACTGATCTCTGAGCTCTGAGAGTCACTCACTTTCTCTCCACTAAACACATGTGTACCAGGCGTTATAATCACAACAGGTTTGGGTCCCTCTGTAAAAAAAACAGCAATACTATTACTGTTGTTCCCAACCTGTTCGAGGCTCTTTTGTCTGCTGAAAACAAAATGTGTATGAGAGAAAAGGAGTTTATGATGTTTGAGAAGAATAAGAGTAATTTTTTTTTGCATTTTCTGAAATTTTTTTTCCATAATGAAGACCATCAACAGCTTGGTTTCCCATGTTCTAACATATATTTTAATGTTAGGTGCCAGTGGTTTGTGTGTGTACGATAGTGTGTGTGTGTGTGTGTGTGTGTGTGTGTGTGTGTGTGTGTGTGTGTGTGTGTGTGTTCGGTGCACGCTACACTTAAATATTTCACTGAATTCACTGTCACTGAATTTGCTGCATTCGCATGTAAAATACATGTAGACACTTGTAAAAGCTTAAGAAACAGACAATAATTGAAATAAAACACAGTCACCTGCTACAGTCAGTGTAACTGCATCAATGCTCTGTGTGTATTTTGGGTCTGATGGCTGAGTTCCATTACAGCTATAAGGACCTTTATTATTGTTTTTAACATCAGTGATTGTGTAGATCTTTTCTTTTGCAGCATCACTATGTTTTTCATTACTTCTATACCAGTGATACTCCCAGGAATTTTCAGTCTTTATATCACATGTGAGAGTGACATTTTCCCCACTGAACACATTCTGAGCTGGTTGTATTTTCACTACAGGCTTTGGTCTCGCTATACAAAGATAATTAAAACATAAACATACAGATTACATTTAACCACCATTTAAATAAAGTTATTTACATGATTAATCAACCACTAATTGTTAAATAATTAGAATTTCTTTCCACATATTAGTTATTAGACTACAGAGAAAATGTATTAAACATGATGTACCCTTCACTGTAATTGTGGTTGGATCACTGAACTCTGACTTGTTTCCCCTGAGTGCTTTGCAGTAGTATGTTGTTTGTCCTTCATTTAAGAGTATCACATTGAGTGTGTTGTAATTTGCTTTAGGGGACATGGGATTTAATGTTTAATGATTATATTTGTAACAGAGAAACTTCCAGCCAATAGACTGCAGATTACAGCTCAGAGTAACAATGTCTCCAGTGTAGATGGAGCTCTGAGGATTCACACTTAAAGGTTTAATAAGATTAACAGAGATGATTTTTTTATATTAACAACTTAAGGTGATAATAATATTAATAATAATAAATTATTATTATTCATATACATTTTTTGTCTAATTTAGCATATTAATACACATCATTTATAATGATATGAATTTTCTACACTTATTTTACATACACATGCAGAGGTGGGAAGTATAATGAAGTACAAATACTTCATTACTGTACTTAAGTAGATTTTTCTGGTATCAGTATGTACTTTCTATTTCAGCTCATTAACCAATTTCCTGTCATTACACATCTTAAAAAAAAAAGATATAAAGAAGAAATAAAGAAAAAAGACAGGGGGCGCTCTCTGCCGTTTTTGTCAGCTCTCTTTACAGATGTAAATAAAACAACCTGAATCTCAGTGAATTCTCACCTCACAAACATAATAAATATATGAATAGAAACCTCCTAATGTCTATTTTTAAAGAAAACATCCTTTGATAATGTAATTGTGACTGATTGAAATATGTATTAATTTCATAAATCTTTGAAGCAGTAAAAATATGTTACAAATGTTGTGAATGTTTACAACTGTATATAAAAGTTGTAATGTGATTTGCTTGTCATTTAAGTTTGTCATCTGTGTTCGTTTAGTTTGGTACCTTCAGATCGATTGTTTGCAGTGGGGAAACTTCCACGTGTTCATGCTTTTTCATCTCCTTCTTTTCAGGTATTAGTTTGAATGGGGAAAAAAAATTATAATGTTTTATGTGATGATAATATAATGGTTAAGAGTATGTAAATGTTAGAATGATACCGATTGTGTTTTGTTAAAGATGTTTAAATGTGTACTAGTTTGGAGAGGCACGAGCTCAGGTGTGAGATGGCGCAAGGTCCACAAAATGGCACGAAGCTATATATATTTAGAGAGAGTTTAACATTTGCATTGTATTCTCTGTTTAATCCTGTTAATTTAGTGTTGCTTGGCAGATCTGCTGAAAAAGGTGACTATATTTAAGATAATTGAAGATATTGATGTATTTTCAAAAAAGCTGTACTAATTAATTTATGTATTATTGATTATAAATACTAAATATTATATATAAATAACTAAAAATGGTATATGGTTAACAGTTTATGTAAAATGTGTGAAATGAAAAGAGAAGACCATTTATATTTTGCAATGTTTATTATTTGTTATTGTCAATTGTCATAAAAAATATGATTCTACATAAAGTTTGCAGTGGGGAAACTTCTGCGTGTTCATGCTTTTTATCTCCCTCTTTTCAGAGGTATAAAATAATCTGTATGGAAGTTATAAGAGTTTCTCCGGTATCACCTCATTAACCGTCTGTGTGAAAAGATAGTAAATGTGTGAATAAATTGCGATTAATCATGAGTTACATCATGACAATCATGTGATTATTTACGATACAATATTTTAATTGATTGACAGCCCAAATATTTATATGACGTGAGGTCTAGTTACCAGTATGACACAAAAAGAGGTACCGTATTTTCCGGACTATAAACCGCTTCTTTTTTCCCACGCTTTGAGCCCCGTGGCTTAAACAATGAAGCGCCTAATTTATGGATTTTTCTGGGGTTTTTCCCGGTTTCACAAACTTCAAGCCAAAAAACTGAGCCCCATAACATTAGACCAATGAAACTCTTTATATCAAATTGGGTGCGCTCCTAGTGAATCGAGCCGCACCACATCATAAATATGGATGAGGTTCCTCTGATGTTTGACCTGCCTCTCACTCGGACTGTCAACAGGAAATGCGAATCATTCATCACGCTGAAAACAACCGGGCATGAAAAAATGCACTTCACCTGTGTTCTGAGCTGCACGGTATCGGGAGAAAAGCTTCCACCGATGGTGATTTTTAAACGCACGACGATGCCAAAAGATAAACTCTTATGAGTTGTGAAAGGAAGGAGGAAGACAGTAAACAATGACTTTCTTGGTAGGCTACTGTTTAGATACAAGCCGTGTAACAGACACTTTCTTTCGTTAAAGCCTGTGTAAAGGTCATTAGTTTCAATGTAGGCTTATAAACAGGTGCGGCATATTTATTTTCAAAATAAAAATCTTTGTAAAATTCAGTGGGTGCAGCTTATATCTGGGTGCGTTTAATAGTCCGGAAATTACAGTACTAGTAATAGCTACTTTTTTACTTAAGTACATGTCAGAACATATACTTCTTTACTTTAACTTGAGTAAAAAGTATAGTCAGTACTTCAACAAATCACACTTGAATATGTAATTTATCCAATATGGCAAACATATGAAAGTCTGGATGCCTTAGCCATAGTTAGCAATCCCTGTTAGGGAAGACATTACAGTGGGCCAAGTGGGTGACAACTATTAGGCATACTCACTAATGCTAATGCAAATTAAATATCTCATTGATTCTTAAATACTACTGCTGGCATAAAGCACTGAATGGTCACATTGCAGTATTTAAGCAAACTTTTGTTCCATTATGATCCACCGTGCCTTCGTTGATCAAAAGGTTCTCTCTTTTTGTTGGTACCTTAAATAATGAAGACTACAGCAGGGTACAGAGGCCTAAAGATATGGAACAGCCTTACAATTGGTGTTTGGGATTCACGAAGAAGCAGTTCTGTTTACTCACAGAAGCAGATCTGGAGGGATCATTTGAATAAAGTGTTTCGGTGAACTGGGATTTTTGGATGCTGTCATTCCCCCACGCTCACATGTTCAGTCAAGTTTGCTTTTGCTGGCACAGCCGTCTTTTATCCCAAAGATTCCTCATGTTGGTGTTACGTTCTGGCTCTCCCTTTTAGTTATGCTGCCATAGCTATTGTCTTTAACATCTATGCACCAATAAGTATACTATTCTTGATTCTCTCTCCTTGTCACCCCTCTACTCTCCTTTCTTTTCACCTAAAGGCACTATACAAATAAAACTGAATTGAATTGAAAAACCTGCATATCTGATGGGGGTCAGTTAGTGTCTATGGAATTGGCAGCTTGCTGGAAATGTGCCATCAATGCTAAAAGGTATGTATAGGTTCTACCAACAAATGCCTCCATCCTGACCTGAAATTGTTTTGCTGAAATATGCAGGAGTCTTCCTATAAAAATTATAGGAAGACTCCTGCATATTTCAGCAAAACAATACTACTCTGCATACTGCATCTATGACAGCAGAAGCAGCACAACAAAGAAGACCCAGGATTGTTGAGCAGTTGGATTTCTGCCTGCCTGCCTTGCCTTGCCTTGCCTTGCCGTGCCTTGCCTTGCCTTCCTGCCTGCATACAATTACCTAGTTGCATAAATGTGCACAGCACTAAAATTGAATATTTTAAAAGTGTCCTGTCAAAGATTATCCTCCTCTGTCATGTCCCTTTTTTATGTTATGTTATATGGATTTACTGTTTGATTTACTGTTTACTGTGTCTTTGCTTTGCTTTGGTCCATGTTCTGTCTCCGTCCCTGTCCTGTTATTGGTTGTTTTAGAAATGTATGAAAAATGCTTTAAATGAAAAACAATTTTATACTAGTGTTAATAGTTACTTTTGTCGGTTAGCAAAATAGGATGTAAGTGAACAAAAGAAAAATTCAAGTCAAATCAATATTTGGAGGACCACCCTCTCCCTGCAAAACAGCATCAATTCTTCCACTTGCACACAGTTTTAGAAGAAATTCAACAAGTATGTTGTTCCAAGCATCTTGGAAAATTAACCACAAATCCTTCTCTATCTTTCTGTAATAGCAGGCACACTCTATAATGTTGAGATCAGCGCTCTCTGTTGGGGACAACCATCACCATCACAACCAGGACTACTTTTTATTTTCTATGCTATGATCTTTCTATTTATATTCTAAGATTTTTTGTGCTTTTTCAAACTAAACTTTACTATTTATTTATCCTTTTTTTTTCCTCCTTAAATAATCCTGAATTGTTTAGTCTTCCTGACTTGTGCCTGCAGCTCGTTAACTCGACTACCACTAGTGTTGACTACATTCATTGCCTCACACTTTATCATAACTTTCACACTTTATCTTAACTCTATTCGCTATTATAAACACTATGTCAGTTGTGTGTCTGCCTTTGAGCACAGGTGAGGTTGCAAATTGTGGATTTGGAGCTGGAGGCTTTGGAGAAACAGATTTGTGACCTACATGCAAAGCATGCCCAGCTGCAGGAGCGAAAAGCGGGCCGCTGGAAACATTTCGGGCAAACGCGCACACATCCCAGGTAAATTCTCGGGTTGAACCTAATGCTCCACCACCTCAACTCCAAATGTCTCCCTGCCTACCCAGGTATCGTTCACTCCGGCACCGGTGCACCACGGACCCTGGATGCTGCAACAGTGGAAGACGAGAGCCAAGCCCCGGTCTAGGACGTGTCCCTTGCCAACACCAACCTTCAAGATTTAGATCAAGAACCATTTCGCCCCTCTCCGTGAGACGTAATGCGATACTGTGTTTCTTGGAGATGACATTGCCGGGCATGTTCACGCTACCAGAGCCAAAGGCAAGGTGCACACTCGCTGTTTTCCTGGTGCTTGTGTTCTTGATGTCACTACGCAGTTCCCTGCAGTCCTGAACGAGAACTTCTGAGCTGTTGTTCTTCATGCTGGAGCGAACGACACCAGGCTTAGAAAAATGGAGATCTTAAAAAGGGGATTTCAGGA
>NC_060889.1:15285-169558 GCF_014805685.1 Silurus meridionalis | reverse complement strand
AACTCAGTGATGTTGCACCTGAAATCCAAACTGGTTCCATCTTCAGAAGTTGACTTTTCCTGTTCACGGGCAGTTATGCACGTTCCACACTCATGACCCTGTTGACTATTTTGAATGAAACGCTTGATTCTGATCACGCTTTAGAAGCACATAAGACTGCTGCATCCCTCTGCAATATATCTCACAGACTTTCTGAGCCTGTCAAGTCCTTCTTTGACCCATTTGCCAAAGGAAAGGAAGTTGCAATTATGCACACCTGATATAGTGTTGATGCATTAGACCACATTCTCAATGAGATGCACATCACCATATGCTTAATTGTAGGCTTTCCAGCCTATACAGTATTGTTCAAAATAATAGCAGTACAATGTGACTAACCAGAATAATCCAGGTTTTAGTATATTTTTATTGCTACGTGGCAAACAAGTTACCAGTAGGTGCAGTAGATTCTCAGAAAACAAACAAGACCCAGCATTCATGATATGCACGCCTTAAGGCTGTGCAATTGGGCAATTAGTTGAAAGGGTGTGTTAAAAAAATAGCAGTGTGGCATTCAATCACTGAGGTCATCAATTTTGTGAAAAACAGGTGTGAATCAGGTGGCCCCTATTTAAGGATGAAGCCAGCACTTGTTGAACATGCATTTGAAAGCCTGAGGAAAATGGGTCGTTCAAGACATTGTTCAGAAGAACAGCGACTTTGATTAAAAAGTTGATTGGAGAGGGAAAACCTATAAAGAGGTGCAAAAATTATAGGCTGTTCAGCTAAAATGATCTCCAATGCCTTAAAATGGAGAGCAAAACCAGAGAGACGTGGAAGAAAACGGAAGACAACCATCAAAATGGATCAAGAATAACCAGAATGGCAAAGGCTCAGCCAATGATCAGCTCCAGGATGATCAAAGACAGTCTGGAGTTACCTGTAAGTACTGTGACAGTTAGAAGACGTCTGTGTGAAGCTAATCTATTTTCAAGAATCCCCAAAGTCCCTCTGTTAAAAAAGGCATGTGCAGAAGAGGTTACAATTTGCCAAAGAACACATCAACTGGCCTAAAGAGAAATGGAGGAACATTTTGTGGACTGATGAGAGTAAAATTGTTCTTTTGGGTCCAAGGGCCACAGACAGTTTGTGAGACGACCCCAAACTCTGAATTCAAGCCACAGTACACAGTGAAGACAGTGAAGCATGGTGGTGCAAGCATCATGATATGGGCATGTTTCTCCTACTATGGTGTTGGGCATATTTATCGCATACCAGGGATCATGGATCAGTTTGCATATGTCAAAATACTTGAAGAGGTCATGTTGCCTTATGCTGAAGAGGACATGCCCTTGAAATGGTTGTTTCAACAAGACAATGACCCCAAACACACTAGTAAACGAGCAAAGTCTTGGTTCCATACCAACAAAATTAATGTTATGGAGCCAGCCCAATCCCGGACCTTAATCCAATCGAGAACTTGTGGGGTGATATCAAAAATGCTGTTTCTAAAGCAAAACCAAGAAATGTAAATTAACTGTGGAATGTTGCTAAAGAATCATGGAGTGGAATACCAGCTGAGAGGTGCCACAAGTTGGTTGACTCCATGCCACACAGATGTGAAGCAGTTTTAAAAAACTGTGGTCATACAACTAAATATTAGTTTAGTGATTCACAGGATTGCTAAATTCTAGAAACAAAAATGTTTGTACAAAATAGTTTTGAGTTTGTACAGTCAACGGCATACACTGCTATTTTTTTGAACACACCCCTTTCAACTAATTGCCCAATTGCACAGCCTTAAGAGCGTGCATATCATGAATGCTGGGTCTTGTTTGTTTTCTGAGAATCTACTGCACCTACTGGTAACTTGTTTGCCACGTAACAATAAAAATATACTAAAAACCTGGATTATTCTGGTTAGTCACACTGTACTGCTATTATTTTGAACAATACTGTATCTGCTAAAATAAGAAAAAACTTTAAAGGGACAAAAATTTAGCAGAAAGACTGAGCCATAAATATTGCGTCAGTTGCCGTACCAAGTAATAAATATTTTTTTGATTCATGACTATATTTAGTAACAGACATATTGCTGACGTCAAATAAATGGGAATATTTTGAGCTCAGCCCACAACAGCTGGTTAAACACAGAAGTCATAGCACATTGCAACCCTACTGAGGGCATGCATGACCAAAAAAACGTTTTGCTCCCAAATCATATACGTATTGCTCTCCCTCGTCCCGATCCATATAAAAGAAAAAAGCCATCAAGTTAGTAAAAAAGACAAATGGCCCCACCAACCCTAAATCAGTCTGTTGTGGACCTTGAAACATTTATTCATGCATATATGGAGACAGACACATTTATTGATGCATTTATTTTTATTGGTAGCTTAAAGAGTAACATGAGTAGCTGTCAAAAATTTGCTACTTTCGTCATGTTGATTTTGTACCACCCCTTCTGCAAAGATATCTGAAGATAAATGACCTTACAGAATAATCGGTTAGGTTGCAACATTATATTTCCATAGTTTAGCTTCTGACTACTTTATTATCCAAAAACTAGGCTTATAAAAGAAGACTGCAGTGTTCACGTGCAATCAGAACATTAAAAAAAAAAAATTATTTAACATACAACTTAATTTATACATGACATAGTATTTTTGAATTTATGATATCTAATAATTTAATCTTTTTAAGTGAGTTTTGTTCAAATTTTGTTCAAGTGAGTGATTGAAGCATGGAGGGAATTAAGTAGAACAGTTTACATCATAGCTTTAGAAAACTATATGTAAAAAAAAAAAAAACACTTTTTTTTAATTGTACATTTTCTTTTTAATTTATATCAATTTAATGTGCCAATGTAATCAAAATAATAGAAAATGTATTGCATTAATTTGATTTATTATTTTATTTTTAAACATTATTTTACATATGATTTAACCAAGCAGACATTTTATTTAATTTTTTTTATGAATGTTAACTGTTGATGTTTACAAATTTTAGGTTTTGCAATCTTTCCCTCCAACTGTAGCGAAATTGTACCTGTAAGGCGGGGGAACCACCCACTGTTCGAATGGCGGTCTCCAGAGGCGTGGTGAAGGATTCTCGCGCATTCTAATCTTTCCTTTCACATTAGATAATAAGATTTGGATTAAAGTACTGCTTCATTTTTGTTATTGACCTCTTATCTGACTCCATTTAGATAAAACATAATAAATATTTGCATAGGTTGTTATTTTACTAATAGTATAATTTTGATGGATGTTTGTCTAGTTATTCTGATTAAGCTCAGGCATTACACTCGTTCATTCGGTTCACACAGTCGCACAAGATCCTAGTATGGGCCCTATAATGAATATACTGGTCAACGGTCATAAGCGAATCAGTATTGGTCGCTGCCAGAGGTTGGACTATATGCTTAAGCGGCCGCTCTCTGCGTGCTCAACTTTAAACATACTTTATTTAGTCCCCTTAGAGGTGACACTTAATTATTACAATAATTATTTCTAACCACAGATAATGAATAGAATAATATTGAAATAATCAGAGGTTGAGGCTGACCCTATTTAGAGTGATTAGAAATGTTACTCTAAACGGAAATACATATTGTTAGCCTCCACGCTTCTAAGTACACTTAAACTAACGCCAAGTGCTAGTCGTATCTCTAAAATCCTCAGCTGATGTATTATTCACTATCTAACTGGGATTTAGGCCGATCCTAGCCTGATTTCAGTCCTTACGGTAACTGCGGATGCAACGTTATTACTTGCAGTGTCAACATTTACCGAGCAACACAGAATAAAATCAAACATAACAATTTATTAACCAGGTAAGAAAATCACAATTCAAAGCCAATTTATAGTTCAATTAAAATATAACATAAATACAAACCAATAGTATTTACATTTAAACAGGAAATATAAAACCTTTCATACCTGGTAAAGACTACACACAGTAATCGTGCGGGATATCTGTTTACAGATTCCCTGAATTGTTGGTCAGTTCTCCTTAAATACCCAGATAGAGTAAGCATTATGTAAACATTATTTAGTCATGGAAGTTTGCATTGATTGGTTCTTACAGACCTGTGGGAGGCACCTCGCCTGTATACATCTGTAGTGGGCACGCCTTGTATAGAGTTATGTTTTCTTTAACTTTATTAAAACCTTTTTATTATTTGTTCTATTGCTGTGGGAATGGGACCTGTGTACCAGTCGCGATAAACCTTTGTAAAGAAATGAAACATGAACATTTTCCGTCGTTATTTACATGTGATATGACCTTTCTTACACATAATCATCTGGTGTGCTGTAGAATGTCCTGTGTTGAGGATGTAACAGGAAAAGGAGGGAAGAGGGTCAGACACTTGTCTGCAGATCCACCATTTGTATGGAGATGTGGTGGTCAAGACCAAGGGTAGCTCTCCGGGAGCCTACTGTATTCCAGGAAATGTTCTGGTTCTCGAGGGGGTTGCGGGGTCTTGGTCCCCTGCCGTGAGTCCTGGAGGAAACGTGTTGTGTCATAAAGAGTTCTTTTGATGTCCTTGTTGCTTCGGGCATCTACAGGGCACACACCCTGGCCCAAAACCTGCCCTCTCGGGCATCCATGCTGTGTTCTCAAGGAGGGCAACATGCCAAGAAGCACATTTAGTCCAATAAAATAGTAACAATGTAATATGGATGATTATTACTTTGTTTACATCAAGGTAATTTGGGGGAAGGTAATGTTTGTATTCGTTACGGAATAACTTTCACTCAAAACACACAAAAAATGTAATTCAATAAAAAGTCACAGACAGGCGAAATATTGTCCCTAAACAAAAACTCTGTAGGTGGGGTGATGTTTTGTTATGCATCACCTATCATTTCAAACCTATTATTTCCATCCAGTAGCATTATGGAAAAAATGTAAATGTAGCCAATGAGTGCAGGATTATAACGATATATGGGAGAATTTTATTCCCCACGTGGGCGAGTTCTTAGATTTATTACTCTTTAGAAACTCTTAGTGGCTAAAGAGCACATATCACATGCACTGTGACACCTGACAGGAAGAGAAATGCATCACTCGGCTCTTACAACAAACAGTTGAGGGATTTGTTTGCAAAAATAAAAAAGGGAAGAAAAAGTGGATAGTCAAAAAAAGTTTTTTTTATTGGAGATTGCATGAAATGTTGTCCTGAGTGATGACAGCAACGGTGAGCTCCATGTGGATGGCAAATCTGAGCCTATTTTACATTTGTGAATTACAATACATCTTCCTTTACAGCTTTATATGATATTTGCATTTGTTTTTATAAGAGAAATGCTTGAAAAATGTGTGTGTGTGTGTGTTTGTTGTTGGGCACATTCCTGCCTGTTTGAGAGGCTGGTCATCAGCATACATGCAGTCTGTAGGAATCACCATAACTGTATAACAATAGCTTGCCTCACTACCTGGCCATCAATATGAATGCAGTCTGTATGAATAGCCAGACATGTATAACAATAGTCTGAAAGGCCAACTATTAATAATACAGTGGAACCCGGTTATGTCGATGTCCTAGGGGGTCGCCAAAAAGCATCGAGGTAACCGATGATCGAGATAAACGAAAATCAATATATATTAACGTGCTTGAAATTTCTTTATGTACATGATGTGCGTTAATAAATGAGAATGTGCATGCACGCGTTTTTGGAGGTTTTTTACACAATAGCTTTGCCGCGATTTGTTTGATGAAGGCATGCTATATCATGCTATACATATCACATGCACTGTGACACCTGACAGGAAGAGAAATGCATCACTCGGCTCTTACAACAAACAGTTGAGGGATTTGTTTGCAAAAATAAAAAAGGGAAGAAAAAGTGGATAGTCAAAAAAAGTTTTTTTTATTGGAGATTGCATGAAATATTGTTGTCCTTTTACATTTGTGAATTACAATACATCTTCCTTTACAGCTTTATATGATCTTTCCTTTTGTTTTTATAAGAGAAATGCTTAAAAAATGTGTGTGTGTGTGTTTGTTGTTGGGCACATTCCTGCCTGTTTGAGAGGCTGGTCATCAGCATACATGCAGTCTGTAGGAATCACCATAACTGTATAACAATAGCTTGTCTCACTACCTGGCCATCAATATGAATGCAGTCTGTATGAATAGCCAGACATGTATAACAATAGTCTGAAAGGCCAACTATTAATAATACTGTTGAACCTGGTTATGTCGAGGGTCTAGGCGTTTGCCAAAAACGCTTTGAGGTAACCGATGATCGAGATAAACGAAAATCAATATGGCGGCAGTATATTAACGTGCTTGAAATTTCTTTATGTACATGATGTGCGTCAATAAATGAGAATGTGCATGCACGTGTTTTTGGAGGTTTTTTACACAACAGCGTTGCCGCAATTTGTTTGATGAAGGCATACTATAAGAGTTTTCTTTTTTTTCATGACTATGAAAATTGTAGATTCACACTGAAGGCATCAAAACTATGAATTATCACATGTGGAATTATATATGGAATTATATACATAACAAAAAAGTGTGAAACAACTGAAAAATGTCATATTCTAGGTTCTTCAAAGTAGCCACCTTTTGCTTTGATTACTGCTTTGCACACTCTTGGCATTCTCTTGATGAGCTTCAAGAGGTAGTCACCTGAAATGGTCTTCCAACAGTCTTGAAGGAGTTCCCGAGATGCTTGGCACTTGTTGGCCTTTTGCCTTCACTCTGCGGTCCAGCTCACCCCTAAACCATCTCGATTGGGTTCAGGTCCGGTGACTGTGGAGGCCAGGTCATCTGGCGCAGCACCCCATCACTCTCCTTCTTGGTCAAATAGCCCTTGATGCCTTCAGTGTGACTCTACAATTTTCATAGTCATGAAAATAAAGAAAACTCTTTGAATGAGAAGGTGTGTCCAAACTTGTACTGTACATGTTTGTTTACACCAAAAGGCATATGTGCACCAACTAACAGAAGGGATTTACCAGTATACAATACAAACCACCATCGATTCTCCATAAAACCTTTATTATATTCTCCAACATTGCAAACACAAAGATTACTCACAAAATGCCAAAAAACGTGCAGGGTGTAGTCAGTTTTTACAAAAAGCTAACCAGTGTCAAAATAAAATTGGTGAGTCATTTCACTCTGACACACAGCTCTGAAAAGTATCCTACACTCCTGTGCCTCCTCTTCCAACATATAGCATCTGTAAAGCTTGATTTTTCCGGCACTTCCGCGAGTTCTTCTGCGGCTGCACGGCACTGTGCCTAAAACTCATCATCGGAAATATCCTGAATGACGCAGTGCATCCAGCAGTTTGAGATTGTTTCCATGTTCACGTCATTCCAGGCTGATCTCTAATATAAGACGCACCCTGGGTGAGGGGTACGTATGTATAAGACACGTCTTATATACGCGAAAATAAGGTAGTGAGATGGTGAAGTGGCATCGATAACTAACATTTTCAAAAGCCGGCGATTGGTCACGGGGATCGAGATAACCGACGTTAAGTGGCAAATTTCCCCCCCTTGTGCTCGAGATATTAGGGTTTGGCGACATAAAATAATCGACATAACCGATGAGAAAATGCTAAGACAAAGAGAGAATTTGGCGGTTCCACTTCAAAAACATTGACTTAATAGGGTTGCAGAGTTACCCGAGGACGAGATAAGTGGGTTCCACTGTAATTCAATTCAATTCAATTCAATTCATTTTTATTTGTATAGCACTTTTAACAAGGAATATTATCTCAAAGCAGCTTTACACAGATAATGTGATGATAAAAAATTAATATGCTCTTTATAAGTGTAAGTTTGTCCCTGATGAGCAAGCAACTATGGCAAGGAAAAACTCTCCGAGACGGCTTAAGAAAGAAACCTTTAGAGGAACCAGACTCAAGAGGGAACCCATCCTCATCTGGGTTGCACTGAATGTCTATTTATAGCAGATATACTATGTTGCGGGGTACAGTGATGGTGATCAGAAGAAAACTGTAGTCCTGAGTCAGTGTAGCAGACTGTTGGCATTAACTACAGTCCAAATCCATCCTCAAAGCTCTCCTTCTTACTCCGGAATTTCATGGAACCACCCAGGACGTTGATGAGAAACCGTCCCAAGGTGCACAGAGTGGCCTCCAGTCGAAGAGAACACTATCCAGAGGCAGGCCTGGACGAAGTGGGAAGATCCACAAAGGGAAGAAGGGCAGGAACAGTGGTCACTGGAGCCTCAGGAGCATGTTTAACTTGACAGAGAGAGAGAGAGAGAGAGAGAGAGAGAGCGAAAGAGAGAGGGAGAGGGAGGGAGAGGGAGAAGAGGGTTAACAGGAAGAGAAGGATATGGATTATTATGTGAGTCTTAATGCAGTCTGTATGAATGGCCACCTGAATTTAGCAGGCTTTTCAACAGGGCGAGGGAGAGGAGGACATAGTCTCAGGTAATTGTTTCAGGAATCTCTTTTTCATGATATCTTTATTCAATTTGAAATGCAAATGTGGCTTTAAACCCAGTGGATTGCTCCAGGACTGATTTCATGTATTTTATATATGAAATAAAAAAAAAAAAAACAGATCGATTAAGGAAGTTTTTATTATCTTTTTGAGCAATATTAACTCTGGATTATGATTGCTCAATCCCAAAAGTGTCTTCTTTTCAAAGATATCAAAAGTTTGCATGCAGCATACTGTTGTCAGGAACTGTTAACATTTGAATTTAGGTAGGTCATTTTCAGCTGTGAGACCCAAAAGGTGGGCACCGGGTAACAGGTTAAAATCTGCCTCAATCATAGTATATCTACCTCTCCACATTACAATGTTAAACATACATCCACAGGAGCTAATGCAGTTAATGAGTAATGAGTTTTACTCACAGAGTTGACTGGAACACCTACAGTTGTGTTCAAAATTATTCAACCCCCACTGAAATTGATTGTTTTGGTCGGTTTGACATTGATTATGATCATTCAGTCATCCTGCTTACAATTAAATCAAAGAGGCACGTGTAGGTCAGACAAATATAACATAACATTTATAATGAAATAACCACAAATGTCTTTTCTGAGCTCACATCATTATCAGTTTTATTCAACCCCCAAGTGACATTCAATCTTAGTACTTAGTACAACATCCTTTTACAGTAATAACAGCTTTTAAACGTGAAGCATAGCTTGACACAAGTGTCTTGCAGCGATCTACGGGTATCTTCGCCCATTCATCATGGGCAAAAGCCTCCAGTTCAGTCACATTCTTAGGCTTGCGCACTGCAACTGCTTTCTTTAAGTCCCACCAGAGGTTCTCAATCGGATTTAAGTCTGGTGACTGCGATGGCCACTTCAAAATGTTCCAGCCTTTAATCTGCAACCATGCTCTAGTGGACTTGGAGGTATGCTTGGGATCATTGTCCTGTTGAAAGGTCCAACGCCTTCCAAGCCTCAGGTTTGTGACGGACTGCATCACATTGTCATCCAATATCTCCTGGTACTGAAGAGAATTCATGGTACCTTGCACACGCTGAAGCTTCCCAGTACCTGCAGAAGCAAAACAGCCCCAAAGCATGATTGACCCCCCGCCATGCTTCACAGTAGGCAAGGTGTTCTTTTCTTCATAGGCCTTGTTCTTCCTCCTCCAAACATAGCGTTGATCCATGGGCCCAAACAGTTCTAATTTTGTTTCATCAGTCCACAGAACACTATCCCAAAACTTCTGTGGTTTGTCCACATGACTTTTGGCATACTGCAGTCGACTCTTCTTATTCTTTGGGGACAGCAAGGGGGTGCGCCTGGGAGTTCTGGCATGGAGGCCTTCATTACGCAGGGTGCGCCGTATTGTCTGAGCAGAAACTTCAGTACCCACATCTGACAAATCTTTTCTCAGTTCCTCAGCAGTCACACGGGGACTTTTCTCCACTCTACGCTTCAGGTAGCGCACAGCAGTCGAAGTCAGCATCTTCTTTCTGCCACGACCAGGTAGCGTTTCAACAGTGCCCTTTGCCTTGAATTTGCGAATGATGCTTCCTATGGTGTCTCTTGGTATGTTAAACATCTTTGCAATCTTCTTATAGCCATTGCCCTTCCTGTGAAGAGTAATCACCTGTTCTCTTGTCTTCCTGGACCATTCTCTTGACCTCACCATGTTTGTAACCACACCAGTAAATGTCTAGAAGGAGCTGAGTATCACAGTCATTTTAAAGCTGCCTAATTGGTGCTTATTAGGCTTTATTGCTGCTCACTGATATCCACAGGTGTTTTCAATACCTGATTGAAAACACATCATTGAACCTCTGTTCTTCAGAGTGGCAGTCTTTAAGGGGTTGAATAATTATGTCAATGAAGAATTCACAAAAGAAACATTTACTACTGTATTACAAAACTAATTGATGTCATTTTAGTTGCATATGGTTCTTTAAGAAGTCCTTGTAGGATTTCATTCTGAATACAATTACAAATGTACACTAAATTCCCTAAAACCATTTACAGCATTGGGGGTTGAATAATTTTGAACACAACTGTATAAATCAATGGGTTACTCTTCTAACAAACCTCACAGGAAACGTCATTTCCTGCGCTACTTCCGTATAATAAGCTTTACTATATTTTACCATAACACTTCTGCTTTAATAGGTTTTTAGGTTCTATGTATAATAGGTTTTATGTATAACAGATTTTCAGAATTTAGCATTTTTATTTTATTAAAATAATAGCACATCTTTATTTTTCAAATATGAAACTTATTTTGTTTATCACATCTTGGTAATATTTGAGTTTTTTTTTTTATCACGTCACATTTCGGGGAAACAGGGTGGTAGAAACTAGTTCCTACAGACACACTGTGAGTTTTGGCGTTTTTGAAAACTCTTTTCTTATTACTGAAAAAGCAATGTTTGAGGGTG
The DNA here is from genome assembly GCF_014805685.1 of Silurus meridionalis. Classification (NCBI taxonomy): domain Eukaryota; kingdom Metazoa; phylum Chordata; class Actinopteri; order Siluriformes; family Siluridae; genus Silurus; species Silurus meridionalis. The sequence continues at coordinate 158,703 of NC_060889.1, read as the reverse complement.
TGCCCTTTCCGGTTATCTGTTTGGTGGTCTTTCTTCACCAAGGTAAGTGAAACATAATAAATAACATTATTTAGCTACTAACTATGAATGTATAGTGTAATTTTCTTAATGTTTTTAGTTAAGGAGGAAGTGAATAGTGACTGTTGGAAAAAGTAACTCAACAAAATAACTATTCAGTTCTTGTGTGTTTGTTTTTTTTTTATTAAAATGTCATTGATTTAATTATGACTTGATTATCTAATAAATTAATTAAACACAAAAATGAGAATGACAAGAAATCGCTAAATAATAGTTGTAATATTTTAAACCACTTTAAAATGACTATAAAACATAGAAAGACAGAACCATAAAGTCAGCAGTTGTTAGGAAACTGTTGAGAGCTGTACCAGATAAGAAATTGCTACTCCATTTTAGAGCCATGACTATATATAGTAATTGATGCATAGCATTAGTGCAGCGCTGGGCAATTAATGTCTATGGGGGCCACATAAAAAATCTGAACTGTGTTGGAGGGCTGAACCAATGATAACTTAATTCTGCTCAATATTAATTTCCTCCCATTGTAAAAAGCAGTAAATTATATATTTTGATAAGCTGCTACTGCTAATCATAAGTTTAAGAATGCTCTATAAATATTTATTTAAATGTATGAATTGTGGTGTAGGTCAAAGAGTAAAATTATTCTCTAAAACTAATAAACAGTTTAAATCAGTTATAGAGGATCTGTATCTGGATTTGTTGAACTTTATCACTGAGAATATCTGTTCACATACGTAGGTAGATCCAAAGAGGACTAGAATCTTCTGAGCGTGTCTCCTCACGTGTGGAGTAAGAAGTTTACCTTTGCGTGCTCTTCGTCAGATAAGCTCTTATATTTCTCCTCGTGTTTGGTCACGTAGTGGCGATTCAGATTGTAATCCTTTAACACAGCGACTTCTGTACCACAAACTAAGCACACAGCTTTACCTTTGACTTCTGTAAAGAAATATTAAGCAGTCCATGTCTTGTAAAAAAGCGGCATTCAGAATCATCTTTTCTAGCTGGTAGCTGGCTAGCTTTACCTGCGACAGACAGGTACAGACAGATACGCGTGACCATACGTAAATAATGTCATGTTTTTTCAAAAGAAAAGCAACACAGTTGTATTGCATGGACAGCATAAATACTTGTTCATGCGTGTTTATGACTGACATAGCGCGGCCCACATGCGGCCCTTTGGGCATCCCTGTCCGGCCCGAGGTATGTCAGTAAAATGCCATAAAATGCCCAGGTCTGCATTAGTGTGTATAAGACAACTTAAAATGAATGTCAACCTTCATGAGTAACAATCAATATGTTAATGTATTATAACATGCAATTGGTGACATCAAATATATATAGCAACATAGTTGCCAATATTTTTTTTATTAGTTTTACTAATCAATATTTACTTGTTCTCTGCACAATGACAATAAAGTTGAATCTAATCTAGTTTAATATAATCAAATATAGTTATACACTGACCAGGCATTGCATGATTACATTATAACATTATGACTGGTGAAGTGAATAATTCTGATGATCTCCTCATCATGGTACCTGTTAGTGGGTGGGATTTATTAGGCAGCAAGTGAACAGTTTGTCCTCAAAGTTGATGTGTTAGAAGCAGGAAAAATGGGCAAGTGTATGGATTTGAGTGAGTTTGACAAGGTTCAAGGTTCAACAAAGGAACAATGGTGAACCGGCGACAGGGTCATGGGTTGTTGAGGTTCATTGATGCACGTTGGGAGTGAAGGCTGTTCCGTGTGGTCTGATTCAACAAACGAGCTCCTGAAGCTCAAACTGCTGTAGAAGTTAATGCTGTTAATGCTCGATAGTTTAGAACTTTTTTGGCAGCAGAAGAGGGACGAACACAATATTAGGTAGGTGGTCATAATGCTATGCCTGTTTGGATTATAGCATTAGCGTGCCAGCACAGACATCACAGAAGACAGAGCACTGTTTGTTTGCATGACAAATGCACATGCAGCGTTTGCATACAAAAAAGCACTTTGTAGCTCTTCTAGTACAATTTGCACATTGAATGCTATCCCCACATATTATATATAAAAATTTTCTTCAGTTGACCTTAATATTATATCCAATTGACCTCCTTATAGTAAATGCATTTTAAGCAGTTATTTAATAATTAAATAAAGGGGTATATAGTTTTGTTCTTGGCACCTTTTATGTAAGTTACCTTTGCTTACATAAATTTTCATTACAATTATGGATAATGTCAGCTATTCAGCAAATGGTTGATCAGTCAGCCATGACTGGATCTGGAATGTTTATAATTTGTCAAAGGGCTTTGCAAAATTTCCCATTATAGGAAACCTTTTGGAACAGAAAAGTTAATGTTGTGTGTTCTATACAAGGAGGAAAATAAGTATTTGAACACCCTGCTATTTTGCAAGCTGTCCCACTTAGAAATCATGAAGGGGTCTGAAAATGTTATCGTAGGTGCATGTCCACTGTGAGAGACATAATCTAAAAAAAAATATCCAGAAATTACAATGTATGATTTTTAAACTATTTATTTGTATGATACAGATATTTGAACACCTGTCTATCAGCTAGAATTCTGCCCCTCAAAGACCTGTTAGTCTGCCTTTAAAATGTCCACCTCCACTACATTTATTATCCTAAACAGATGCACCTGTTTGAGGTCGTTAGCTGCATAAAGACACCTGTCCACCCCATACAATCAGTAAGAATCCAACTACTAACATGGCCAAGACCAAAGAGCTGTCCAAAGACACTAGAGACAAAATTGTACACCTCCACAAGGCTGGAAAGGGCTACGGGGGGAAATTGGCAAGCAGCTTGGTGAAAAAAGGTCCACTGTTGGAGCAATCATTAGAAAATGGAAGAAGCTAAACATGACTGTCAATCTCCCTCGGACTGGGGCTCCATGCAAGATCTCACCTCGTGAGGTCTCAATGATCCTAAGGAAGGTGATAAATCAGCCCAGAACTACACGGGAGGAGCTGGTCAATGACCTGAAAAGAGCTGGGACCACCGTTTCCAAGGTTACTGTTGGTAATACACTAAGGCGTCATGGTTTGAAATCATGCATGGCACGGAAGGTTCCCCTGCTTAAACCAGCACATGTCCAGGCACGTCTTAAGTTTGCCAATGACCATTTGGATGATCCAGAGGAGTCATGGGAGAAAGTCATGTGGTCAGATGAGACCAAAATACAACATTTGGGTCATAATTCCACTAAACATGTTTGGAGGAAGAAGAATGATGAGTACCATCCCAAGAACACCATCCCTACTGTGAAGCATGGGGTGGTAGCATCATGCTTTGGGGTGTTTTTCTGCACATGGGACAGGCGACTGCACTGTATTAAGGAGAGGATGACCGGGGCCATGTATTGCGAGATTTTGGGAACAACCTCCTTCCCTCAGTTAGAGCATTGAAGATGGGTCGAGGCTGGGTCTTCCAACATGACAATGACCAAGCACACAGCCAGGATAACCAAGGAGTGGCTCTGTAAGAAGCATATCAAGGTTCTGGCGTGGCCTAGCCAGTCTCAGACCTAAACCCAATAGAGAATCTTTGGAGGAGCTCAAACTCCGTGTTTCTCAGCGACAGGCCAGAAACCTGACTGATCTAGAGAAGATCTGTGTGGAGGTGGGCCAAAATCCTCCTGCAGTGTGTGCAAACCTGGTGAAAACTACAGGAAACGTTTGACCTCTGTAATTGCAAACAAAGGCTACTGTACCAAATATTAACATTGACTTTCTCAGGTGTTCAAATACTTATTTGCAGCTGTATCATACAAATAAATAGTTAAAAAATCATATATTGTGATTTCTGGATTTTTTTTTTTTAGATTATATCTCTCTGGACATGCACCTACGATGACAATTTCAGACCCCTCCATGATTTCTAAGTGGGAGAACTTGCAAAATAGCAGGGTGTTCAAATACTTATTTTCCTCACTGTAACTATAAACAGTTAAAATGTTATGCATACATTTTATTATGCCATAGATTTAATTTAGAAAGTCAGTGGATATCTTTTAAAATCTTTTAATTTTGAAAGATTTTGTTTAGTTTTTTTTATGTTTCTCATTTTGTTCCTCTCAGGAATCAGGGGTGAGGATGTAAGGACCGTTACAGGCTACCTCGGCGAGTCAGTTGACTTGCGGGCGGATGCTGATCCCTCATGGAATCTTAATGAAATTAGTTGGTCTATCTATGAGAACGACACATCTATTGCAATTTCACAAAGCAACAAAAAGAATGTTGACCGTTTTTACTTATTCACTGGACGCCTTGAGCTGAACACAACTTCAGGAGATTTAACAATTAAAAACTTATCATTCATTCATGCTTTAAAATACACAGTAGAACTGATAGGCAAAGGACCCAGTCAAAGGAGGACCAGATATTTTGACCTTTCTGTTCAGGGTAAGAAATTAATTGTACTCTACATTAAATACATGATTTAATATTATATGATATTCATCCATTTACACAAAAAAAGAAATTACATTTACAGATCTTTTATTTCTTAAAATATAGAATTTTAATTTTAAACCAGTGATAGGTTTTAAGTTTTGGAAACATATCAGGGACATTAGCTATTAAAGATTCAAATATTATTTATTGGGATTTCATTATAATTAGCAATTTTGTTGTAATTTCAGTACGACTCATTAAACCAAGCATACGTCTACGCCACAGTATTCTGGATTCAGGATACTGTGTGATCTCGCTTGGCTGTGTTTCAACGAACAATACAGTTTCTCTGTCTTGGGAATCCAAGCCTGGCTTCAATGAGCCCTTCTGGAGTGGCCAGCAGGGACAGGCTGGAGAATCAGTGTTGTGGACAGCTTTCACACCCAACCGAGTAGTAACTTTCACCTGCATTGCTGTTGGTGGCAGTCAAAGAGAATTAAGAGAAAAGAATGTAACATGTCAAGGTATGATTTATTTTGTTTATGAAAAAAGATTGTGAACATCAAAATGATTTCAATCATAATCAATATTTAAAAATGTCTAAATATGATAAATTGCATGCATTTACTATTGCTTTTTAGCGGTCTTAAACCAATTATTTTTTATAATAGCTGTGAGACTTTAAGCATTGTCAGAGGCAGTGACTAAATCTTTGCAAGTGATGAGAATTAAAATCTGGGATTTCAAAAACACACATAATAAAAAGCTTTGCAATGTCAGGCAAAAATACAGTGAGCAGATACATTGCAAAAAAAGTGTTATATAAGATAAGGTAAAAAATATGTGAGATTAGCAAGATGGCAACAGAGATTTTAAAAGAGTTTGTGTGTTTGGTCTTGGTAGCAGTGGCAGCCATTTCTGTAGGCACTGACACTTGTTGGTAGTTTGTTGTGGCCATCTTTTTAGGATATGATGTGTTTTGACTTCTTTATTATTACAGAAATGTTACAATAAGGATGCTGTTTTTTGTAAAGTCCTGAATAACCCTTAAGATACTAAGAGATTTAAGCACTATTGTTTTAGAATCGGTGTATGTAAACTTTTTCATATGTGTCTTACTTTTTTAGAGCCAGAACCTCAAGGAAATAACACTCAGCCTGGACCCACTGTATTAATATGTGAAAGATTAAGAATCGGAATCTGTTTTACTTTTTTACTATTTATTGTTATTGGATTCAATGTTGCACTGGTGATAATATATAAAAACCAGGGTGAGTTATTTACATTTTCATGCTTTGAAGTGGTTTAAAATATAGAAGAGTATAGTAAGACCAGACTGATTGAGTTAATATGTTGTCTTTTTCCTGCAATTGCGCTAGCAAATTAATAAAATAAAAAAAAAAAATTATATATAATATATATATTATAGACCAAAAGGAAAAAATGTGTTAATATAAGTCAAATGTGGCAAACATTAATTCTCAATACTGGTCTATTTGGATAGTGACTTTGCACTAATTAAATAATTTAATTTACTAATGTAGTTACATATATGTAACTAGAAAAATATTTTTTATATGGCCAATGAAATGTTTTTCTGTTTTAAATGGCATCTTTTATAGAGGATAAATTATACCTTATAAACTATTGTATATAATTTATAGTCTCTAAATAAAAATTTTACTTGTCAGAAATTAAAAATTTTACATTTATAATCCTTTGAGGATTGCATTGCATTGTGGTTGATTAATGTTGTTCTTTATCAAAAAAGGTGGAGGGAATGAACCAGATGACAGCACCCCAGCTCAAGGTCAGTAGAGAAAAAGAGAACTCCATCCAGAGGTGGGGTGTCGGAAAGAATCAGGCAGCTCTGAAGAGAGAAAAGGAACACTGGTTGCTGGTACCTCAGGCACATGTTTAATGAGAGAGAGAGAGAAAAAGCAAGAAGGGTGACAGGGGGATAGAAATAAGGATAGTTAAGCATTCTCATTGTTTCTTAAATGTTTTAAGACACGTAAGTGTGATCAGGGTGTAAGTAGGGACTCTGGCATGACAAGCTATGGCAGAAAAACTAAAAGGGAGAGACAAAAGGTAACAGAGACATGAGGGATAGATCCCTCATGTCTGTGTTACCTTTTGTAATAATAATGGATAAGAGATGTCCCAACACACCACTGCCAAACAAACCTGAGTGGATGAGTAAGAGTAGGGGGATGACAGCATCCACATTTCAAATTTCACCAAAACTAAACAAAACGCTTGACTAAATAAATGTTTTCAGCCTAGACTTGAACACAGAGACTGTGTCTGAATTCCAAACAGTAATTGGAAGGTTGTTTCATAATTTTATGGCTTTGTAAGTGAAAGCTCTGCCCACTGCTGTAGTCAATCTTATTTGAAGTAGTAACAAATACCCTGCATTGTTTTTTTTTATTTAAGTAGGTGTAGGGGACCATAATGTAACAAATGTTTGCCCGCTACTGTGGCATGAGACCATTTTACGCTTTATACATCAGTAGGAATATTTTGTAATATGGCAAGGACTTCTTCTGTTGCATTCTGTGCTAACTGTGCTTACTTATGGACTTAATAGTACACCCAGACTTCCATTTTAGTACTTTTATTCTTTTTTATTTATTTTGCTTTTTTTTTTACTTCCTTTAGAAAATGTTCAACTGGATGCTTCTGCTTCTCTCACCAATACAAATTCCTTGTAAGTGCAAACATACTTTGCAATAAAGCTCTTTTTGATTCTGATTCTTCTGATTCTGGTATAACTAATGTTAGCAATATTTCTAAGGTGAAAAATGGGATGCTGGTAATGGTTTTCACGTGACCCTCTAAGGAAAGAGTCAATAATCACGCTGGAGTCTTTGACTGCTGTACACATGGAGATGGAATACATACATGTATGCTACATCTGAAAGTTTACTTCTAGCTGCATGTGGTACTAGAAAAACTATGAGATTATGATCATGGTGATAAAAGCTACAGTAAGAACAAGCTACACAAGTAAGGAGACACAACCCTGATAACATGCAGGTAATTTACCAGTTTGACCAGTGCTGCCTCTGTGCCATGGTGAGGCCTAAATCCTGACTGATAGATTTCATAAATGTTGTTCTCTGTAGTTGAGTGTAACTGTTGTGTTACAACCCTTTCAAGAATCTTGGAGATAAAGGGGAGGTTTGATATTGGCCTACAGTTGGACAGCTAAAGGAGAGCAGGAAGTCATGCTATTGTATATGCAGTTAACATTGTCTTGCTCAAATATGCAATGTTTTTTGAACTGAGCACTGATAACAAAGCCAGATGGTCCCTCTCCGCTTTAGCCAGGAGTATGTGGTGTCCATGGTTTCTAAAAAGAAAGGTAAATTTCGATTCGTCTTCACCTCAGTACATTTTAAATTAACTTTGCCTCCTTTACATGATAGAATTTAACCTGTATTTGTGGCTGACATAGAAAACTGTGTTCACAGACAATGATTTCTGGAGGTGATAATGAGCCCACACAATAAATTGCATTACAGAAGCATGACTGTTTTAAATGCTGTGCCTCCTGATCACAGGAGGATCACAGGCATACAGTATTGATTTTCTGTCTTGTCCATTGTGCAGAGATTTCTACAAATTCTTTGAAATTTTGGATGATATTATGTTCTATAAATGATGTAATATTGAATTTATTGGCATTTTATGTTGAAAAATATTATTCTGAAACTTTTTCAGAATTTGTAAACAGTCTTTCTCAGATTCGTGAAGCTCTGCATATCTTTACTCCTGAGAGACCCTACTTCTCTAAAATACACTTTTTATACCCAATCATCTTATTATGCAGTTGTTAATTAACCTCATTAGTTGCAAATGTTTCTCCTACTGTTTAATTTTATTTTCTAGACTTTTTTGCTCTGTCCCAACAAAAGATGCTTAAAAGTTATTTTTGTCAAAATATTTTGTGTATTCGGAATTGTTATTTCTAATATATTATGATGAAGTAGGATATTTATGAGGAGTTATTATTATTATTATTAATATTTGTTAGAACATTTTTTGTAGTTTTGCTCAATTGGCATTGAACTGTGTCTAATCTATTGGATTCCCCCTGACTGGAAAACAACAATGGTAGGTAACATGGTCTCTTTGTCAAACGTTTGTCTTTTGGGTTACATTGCATGTCATTCAGCCCATGTTGTGCTGTCCATTTGTATCCAGTTCTTGTTTGTTTTGTTTCAAGTAAATAAAATGTTTATACTAACAGAAAACAATTAGCAAGCCAGTCAGCATCTGCTATCAACTAAGAGGACCTCATACAGAGGAACAGCTTGATGTAAGAACAACAGGAAAAGGTGGCTGACCATGATAAAACCATCTTCCATGTCTTTACTTTGCCATTGCTCCATCTCAATTCTTTGCTTTGGGTGCCACATTAAGAAAGTTTTCTGTCAAGAAAAATCCAATGGACATTACGAAATATAGTGTCACGTCTATGGTCCAACGTGTCAATTACTGTATTGTACAGTATACTGTGTTGAGACATTCTATTCTTTTTTTCTTAATTTATTTATTTTTTGTTTGTTTATATTCAATAAAAATGTATTTTTTTGTAAGTCTCCTGGTCCCTTTTTTGTGAAAAATATTTAATCGGTGTGTCTTGTTTTTTTGTTTCCTAGGTAGCCAATGCAGGGTAGTTTTTTCCTAAGAAATAACATTGCTTGTTGAATTTGGCCCATTACTACCACCCATTAGGCTATTAACCTTTATGCAAAAATGTTATAAAGCACGTAAAAATGATATGTGAATTAAATTTATTAAAAAAATTAGTTCCAGGAACAAACTGGATCAGATCTGAGACTTCAGTGGGTGTTAGAGATTGGTGATATCTTTACTTTACTTTTTTAAATCTTGAATACTTTTTTAAGTAGATTTTTCTGGTATCAGTACTTTACTTCACTATTTATTTTTCAGACAACTTTTTACTTTCACTCATACATTTTTTAAACAATTTATCTGAACGTTTTACTCCTTACATTTTCAAAACAGCCTCGCTATTTAAATCTATAAATTTGGTGAAATTTCAATATTTCTTTTCCTTATTGCATGCCATTTTCAGACCATCAACTTTTATGTCATTTCGTGGCTTTTTTTTAACCTACCACTGTTGTATTGTTTCCTGGCGCTCACACACCACAGACAAAGACTAGTTTATGAAGCAAACTATAAGCACAGCAGAAGGCAACAAGAAGTCTGGGATGAGACAGAGGGAGTCAACTATGTAAACATGACTGAGAACAGAGACATTCCAGATCACATGACCATCATCCTCTTTTGCTGAAAGGATGTTAATGGCACTGGTGAATACTTATTTAAAGAAGAAGGTGGAACATAGGGTGACGTATAAGAGTGGAGGAAGGTGCACACAGGTGGATTATGTTCTATGTAGGAGATGCAACCTGAAGGAGATTGGAGACTGTATGTTGTTGGCAGGGGACAATGTAGCTAGACAGCTTCGGATGGTGGTCTGTAGGATGGTTTTGGATGTGAAGAAAAAGGAGGAGAGTGAGTACTAAAAAAAGTATAAGATGGTGGAAACTAAAGGAGGAAGACTGTAGTGAGAGATTCAGGGAAGAGGTCAGACAGGGGCTTCGTGGTGGTGAAGAGGTGCGGAATCATTGGGCAAATACTGCAGAAGTGATAAGGGAGACAGCTAGAAAGGTACTTGGTGTGACATCTGGATTTAGAAAAGAAAACAAAGAGACGTGGTGGTAGAATGAGGAAGTGCAAAAAAAGTATAAGGAAAAAGAGGTTGGCAAAACAGGATTGGGATCATTGTGATGAGAAAAGTAGGCAGGAGATGTAGCAGCAGGTGAAGAGGGATGTGGCAAGAGAAGTTTGGATGATGTGGTGATGGTGAAGCAGGAAGTGGATAGAATTAGTAAGGAGGAAGTGAGAGCAGCTATTAAGAGGATGAAGAGTGGAAAGTCGGTTGGACCAGATGACACACCGGTAGAAGCGTGGAGATGTTTAGGAGAAATGGCAGTGCAGTTTTTAACCTGAGTGTTCAACAAAATTTAGAATAAGGGAAATCTGCAGACCTGCGGCAACTACAGGGGAATAAAGTTGATCGTTCACACAATGAAGTTATGGGAAAGAGTAGTGGAAGCCAGGCTGAGAGAAGAGGTGACCATCTGTGAGCACCAGTATGGTTTTCAAGTCAAGTCAAGTCAAGGAGCTTTTATTGTCATTTCAACCATATATTGCTGACGCATTACACAGTGAAATAAAACAATGTTCCTCCTGATCTCTGGTGCTACGTACAACAACAATCACAGAAAACAGAAAACACAGGGCTAAAGACTAGTAGGTGTCCTCGCCACATAAAGTGCATGTGTGCAACCTGGTGCAAACAGTGCAAAGACAACACAGGACAGTGCAAGACAAATACACTAAACACAAAATAAAAAATAGCTCCGTTGGTAAACCTGTTGTGAAGAGACATAAAGTGAAAAGTAACAAAAATGTAAACAAAATGTTGTGCAACGAGCAAATAGCATTTGCAGCATTTAGCAGACACCCTTGTTCAGCGCGACCTGCAAACGTGCTTTGAGTCTCTAGCAATTAACAAATCTACATTGGTACGCTAGATTACAAACTTAATACAAATTTAACTCATATATAAGAAGTATAGAGAAGGTCAGAAGGAGTTCCGTTTGTGTTTGTGGATTTAGAGAAAGCATACAACAGGCTGCCGAGAGTGGAGTTGTGGTATTGTATTAGGAAGTAAGGTGTGGCAGAGAGGTATGTGAGGGGCAGTGTATATATACACTGGCGATCAAAATTAGAGAACAATTTATAGTGCCTTAGTTATTTTGTGGAAAAGGTGTTCTGGTAGCATGGTATAGACAGGACAAAAACTCCTTCAACTGTTGAGCAGTGAAGATGACATTATTTCAGAATTGTTCAATTGTTTATACATTGTTCTCTAATTTTGATCGCCAGTGTGTGTGTGTGTGTGTGTGTATATATATATATATATATATATATATATATATATATATATATATACATATATATATATATATACATATATATATATATATATATATATATATATATATATATTATATATATATATATATTATATATAATATATATATAAAAACTGCTAATATTAATTTTAGATATACCTTTGTTTGTTCCACAGTGGGGAAATTTCTTAAGATTGTCTGTCTAAAAATCTGGATTGTGTGAATTTTACCATGCGCTAGTTTTCTCCCTTGAGATGCTTTTCAAGCCCTTTACTTCCTTTAGTAGCTGCCAATTTTAGTTTATTGGCTTTTAGCAGCTCTTGGGTTGCTTTCACAGTATGTTTTATATCAATAGTCCTATGGACAGTGAACCATCTTTCTGTTCTCACAGTCATAATGGTTTTTATTGTTTGTAAACTTTGACAATGATATATGAGTGCTTAAAGAAAAAAAAATGTTAGATGATTAAAAAATTACTACATGAATGAAAAGATGGCAAGACCTGAAGTTTATATATTTCTTTGAGTTCAGTTACTTTTCTAAAATATTAATACATCTTGTTGTGATTTCCTATTAAAATCACTACAATTTTGGTGTATTATAATCATATTACCAGACAGCTTATTGAGTAGCACTCGATAAAATACATTTCTACATTTTACATATGTATATACATTTTTTGTATGCTGTTTCAACAGTAATTTGTGCACTTATTGAAGCTACAATATTTTACACAACTTCTAAATATAACTTCAGACTTTATTAACATTTGAGGGTTTTACAAATATGCAGAATTCTATCATTTTTATTATTATTATCTACATTGCTTATAACTAAATAACTGTAAAAAATAATAGTCAGTAGGTTACATGGACATATACAATAACATATAATGAACATAAAATATACTAAAAGAAAAAAAAAATCAAGGAACAATTAAATAATTAAAGTTGCTTAATGTCTTAATGGTTCAGAGGACTTTCTGGTAGGGAGAGGAAGTGGCACTGACATTTGTTTGTTGTGGAAGTGTTACTTTTGCATAAATGGTCTGTAATAGAAAATGTCCAAAAAATTTTTTTAACACAATATATAAAGAATACAATTAAGCTTAGCTTTAATAATAATAATAATATTATTATTAATAATAATAATAATAATAAAAATAAAACATTTTATGACATATGTCTATGTTTACCAAAACCTACCATTTCTGGGTCTGTTCTGAGATCATCCACAGTTTCATAAACTGTCATTCCATTTACAACACTGTCAGAGCGCTTCTGTAATGCAAATAGAAACTCAATGTACATTACAACCATATAAAGCCAATTTGTATTCAATCTAACTAACTGTCTGTTTAAAAAAGTATATGTAGGTTTGCTATTTGGAAAATACATTACTTCAAGGGTATTTGATAACATTTATGAACAATTATTTGTTTGCTAGATGGGAAATTGCTAAAATCTAGGAATGTAACCACAAAGCAAAATACCCAGAAGCATAAATGCATACTTACATTCTTCTGCCCCGAGTGTCCTGCGTTGACATCAACATCTGCATACACTGTATTACCACCTTCATGGGGAATGATATCTAATAAAAAAAAAAATTAAATAAAATAAAAAAAATAAATAAAAAATTGCGGAGGATCTCAATGGGCAATCGTTTCCACACTGCAGCTGGAATTTCTCACCAGTTTAGCGCTGAACAGGGTAAGGATCTGTCTCGGCATACAGTGTCTCGACGTTTAATAGCATTTGGACTGAAAGCCCACTCTGCAGTGACCAAACCTCTTATTAGCAGAAATAATCAAAAGGCTAGACTAAGCTTTGCTGAGGAGCATGTTGTGTGGACAGAGAAAAACTGGTCCAAAGTTCACTTTAGTGATGAAAGCAAGTTTAATTTATTTGGGTCCGATGGGAAACATTATGTTTGGCGACAAACTGGAGAAAGACTGAACCCAAAGTGTGTAAAGAATTCGGTGAAAAGTGGAGGTCATGGTCATGGTTTGGGACATGTTTTCTGCAGCAGGAGTTGGGCCTCTTATACAGCTATATGGCAGCTACATGGCAATGCAAATGTTTATCAGAACCTTATTCAACAACATATGGTTCCTTTCCTGCGTTCATCACCCAATCAGCCCACAGTGTTCATGCAGGACAATGCTCCATGTCACACAGCAAATCTTGATCTCAACCCAATAGAGAACCTCTGGAAAATCCTTGGTGACAAAGTTATGGCCAAGAAACCCACTACAGTCACCGAACTGTGGAGAAGACGGAGAAGAGTGGACCAGAATCACACCAGAGCAGTGTGAGAGACTAGTGCTGTCCTGTGGCCGCAGATGTGCTGAAGTCATTCAGAGCAGAGGCCTGTACACTTCCTACTAATTGCTGACTGTTGTAACCTTCAGAAAATTATGTTGTAATCTTTTTCCATGCTACAGTCATTGTTGTTCTCTAATTTTGATCAGTGTGTTTTCTGCAAAATAATGTTTTTTTTGGAAATGCCTTAGTTATTTTGTGGAAAAGGTGTTCTGGTAGCATGGTATAGACAGAACAAAAACTCCTTCAACTGTTGAGCAGTGAAGATGACATTATTTCAGAATTGTTCAATTGTTTATACATTGTATACTCTAATTTTGATCACCACTATATATCAGTGCATATCAGTGCATATCAGTGCCTTGCAAAAGTATTGACCCCCCTTGGGGTTTTTCCTATTTTGTTGTCTTACAACCTGGAATTAAAATGGATCTTTTGGGGGTTTGTATCATTTGATTAACACAACATGCCTACCACTTTGAAGATGCAAAATATTTTTTATTGTGAAACAAACAAGAAATAAGACAAAAAAACAGAAAAGTTGAGCGTGCATAACTATTCACCCCCCCAAAGTCAATACTTTGTAGAGCCACCTTTTGCAGCAATTACAGGTGCGAGTCTCTTGGGGTATGTATCTATAAGCTTGGCACATCTAGCCACTGGGATTTTGCCCATTCTTCAAGGCAAAACTGCTCCAGCAACTTCAAGCAGGATGGGTTCCGCTGGTGTACAGCAATCTTTAAGTCATACCACAGATTCTCAATTGGATTGAAGTCTGGGCTTTGACTAGGCCATTCCAAGACATTTAAATGTTTCCTTAAACCACTCGAGTGTTGCTTTAGCAGTATGCTTAGGGTCATTGTCCTGCTGGAAGGTGAACCTCCGTCCCAGTCTCAAATCTCTGGAAGACTGAAACAGGTTTCCTCAAGAATTTCCCTGTATTTAGCGCCATCCATCATTCCTTCAATTCTGACCAGTTTCCCAGTCCCTGCTGATGAAAACATCCCACAGCATGATGCTGCCACCACCATGCTTCACTGTGGGATGGTGTTCTCGGGTGATGAGAGGTGTTGGGTTTGCGCCAGACATAGCGTTTTCCTTGATGGGCAAAAGCTCAATTTTAGTCTCATCTGACCAGAGTACCTTCTTCCATATGTTTGGGGAGTCTCCCACATGCCTTTTGGCGAACACCAAACGTGTTTGATTATTTTTTCTTTAAGCAATGGCTTTTTCTGTCCACTCTTCCGTAAAGCCCAGCTTTGTGGAGTGTACGGCTTAAAGTGGTCCTATGGACAGATACTCCAATCTCCGCTGTGGGGCTTTGCAGCTCCTTCAGGGTTATCTTTGGTCTCTTTGTTGCCTCTCTGATTAATGCCCTCCTTGCCTGGTCCGTGAGTTTTGGTGGGCGGCCCTCTCTTGCCAGGTTTGTTGTGGTTTTTAAAAATGGCTTTAATGGTGCTCCGTGGGATGTTCAAAGTTGTGGATATTTTTTTATAACCCAACCCTGACCTGTACTTCTCCACAACTTTGTCCCTGACCTGTTTGGCGAGCTCCTTGGTCTTCATGGTGCCGCTTGCTTGGTGGTGCCCCTTGCTTAGTGGTGTTGCAGACTCTGGGGCCTTTCAGAACAGGTATATATATATATATATATATATATATATATATATATATATATATATATATATATATATATATATACTGAGATCATGTGACACTTAGATTGCACACAGGTGGACTTTATTTAAGTAATTACGTGACTTCTGAAGGTAATTGGTTGCACCAGATCTTATTTAGAGGCTTAATAGCAAAGGGGGTGAATACATATGCACGCACCACTTTTCCATTATTTATTTTTAAAAATTTTTTGAAACAAGTTATTTTTTTCATTGCACTTCACCAATTTGGACTATTTTGTGTATGTCCATTACATGAAATCCAAATAAAAATCAATTTTAATTCCAAGTTGTAAGGCAACAAAATAGGAAAACGCCAAGGGGGTCAATACTTTTGCAAGGCACTATATATATATATATATATATATATATATATATATATATATATATATATATATATATATATATATGTGTGTGTGTGTGCCCTCTTTCTGATTTCTTCTTCTTTGCAAGGTTTTCACACTGTTTCAGATCATCAAGCTAATTTAAATAACAGTAACAGAACACAAGTGAGCACAACATGCAGTTTTGAAATGAAGGTTTTTATTATTGAGGGAAAACAAAATCCAAAACTACATGGCCCTGTGTAAAAAAAAGGGTTTGCCCCCTAAACCTAATAACTGGATGGGCCACTCTTGGCAGCAACAAGTGCAATCGAGCGTTTGCGATAACTTGCAATGAGTCTGTCACAGCACTGTGGAGGAATTTTGGTCACTCATCTATGCAGAATTGTTGTAATTCGCCCACACTGAAGGGTTTTAGAGCATGAACCGCCTTTTTAAGGTCATGCCACAGCATCTCAATAAGAGTCAGGTCAGGACTTTGACTAGGCCACTCCAAAGTCTTCATTTTGTTTTTCTTCAGCCATTTAGAGGTGGACCTGCTGGTGTGTTTTGGATCATTGTCCTGCTGCAGAACCCAAGTTTGCTTCAGCTTGAGGTCAGGAATAGATGGCCGGACATTCTCCTTTAAAATCTTTTGGTAAACAGCAGAATTCATGGTTCCGTATATCACAACAAGTCTTCCAGGTCCTGAAGCAGCAACTTCACTGCCACCATCATATTTTACTGTTGGTATGATGTTTTTTTCTGAAATGTGGTGTTACTTTTACGCCAGACGTAATGGGACACACACATTACAAAAAGGTTAAACTTTAGTCTCGTCAGTCCACAGAGTATTTTCCCAAAAGTGTTGGGGCTCATCAAGATGTGGCAAAACTGAGACAAGCCTTTATGTTCTTTTTGCTCAGCAAAAAAATGTTTTGTGACCTCTTGGATGAGTAGTCGTTGTGCTCTTGGGGTAGTTTTAGTCGGCCGGCCACTCCAGGGAAGGTTTTCCACTCTTCCATGTTTTTGCCATTTGTGAATAATGGCTCTCACTGTGGTTTGCTGGAGTCCCAAAGCATTATAAATGGCTTTATAACCTTTTCCAGACTGAATTTCTTAGATCTCGGCATGATGTCTAGCTTTTGAGGATCTTTTGGTCTACTTCACTTTGTCAGCCAGGTCCTATTTAAGAGAGTTGTTAATTGCGAACCGGTGTGGCAGTAATCAGGCCTGGGTGTAGCTAGAGAAGTTGAACGCAGGTGTGATAAACCACAGTTTTAACAGGGGGCAAACACTTTTTCACACAGGGCCATGTAGTTTTGGATTGTGTTTTCCCTCAATAATAAAATCCTTCATTTAAAAACTGCATGTTGTGTTCACTTGTGTTATCTTTTACTAATATTTTAATTTGTTTGATGATATGAAGTTTAAAGTGTGACAAACATGCAAAAAAAACAAGAAAACAGGAAGGGGGCAAACACTTTTTCACAATCAATGGATATTCTGTGCCACCCAGATGAGGATGGGATCCGTTTTTGAGTCTGGTTCCTCTCATTGTTTTCTTCTCATTCTATCTCAGGGAGTTTTTCTTGCCACGGTCATCCAATGGCATTCCCATTAGAGATAAACTTATAGACACTAACAGATAAA
Source organism: Silurus meridionalis (assembly GCF_014805685.1). NCBI lineage: Eukaryota > Metazoa > Chordata > Actinopteri > Siluriformes > Siluridae > Silurus > Silurus meridionalis. The sequence goes on along the minus strand of NC_060889.1, from coordinate 141,272 downwards.
CTCAGATTTCAGAGAAACCTGATGCAGAATACTCTGATGTATTTTGTCTGTACTCAACCTGGTTAACTCATATAAACCTGTAGTTTATACGTTATCAAATTTTACTTAAGATAATCAAAACCAATACAACTTATGGCTTTAAAGTGTTATAATAGATGGTAGAACTTTGTAGAATAGCAGTTCTTGCTTTCCTATAAACCAATCTAAGAGATAAAATTGTTTGAGACCTGGAACAATATTCTTTGACCTAGATTTGCTTTGTAAGGGGTTGATATTAAATCCTCAATGTATTTAAGCTTATCTACTGCTCTCTGCAAAAAACGAGAAAAAAAATAGAAAAGGGGCTATCAAAATTGTACACAGGGAGGGCAAGACTTCCTTTAGGATGCCACACATGAAAGAAACATCAGCGAGGGCTGACTTTCAAAAGATTCTTCAGTCAATTCTCAAGAACAAATTAAACATTTCTAAGAAGGCTGTGTTCCTGTGCCATTTCCACCCACCCAACACAGCATTATCAGAACATTTAGTGATGTATGATACAAGAGGTAGAAAAGTCCTGATCTAACATTACATCATAAAACCAACCGTGGAATTGCAGTGCAATTACAGATATATTAGTCATTAGTATTTTTTTCCTAAAAAAATTAAAATTGTAGCAGATTTTAAAGCAGCAAAATATAATATCACGTGGTTTTGTCCCATTTGATTATCGTTTTATTACATTTGATCCTTTTTTTGTTGTTTTTTTTTTGTCAGGGATATTTTGTAGGATCAGGGGAGGTGCTAATTATCATACATTTTAGAAATTTCCCCACTGTTTGACCAATTAATATATATTTTATCTTATATGGAGGTTGAACCAAGCAGTGTTAATTCGTTGAATAATAAATTCCGTCATAATTTTCGTCAATGATATTTTTTTACTGACCAAAATAAGAAGAAAACTAAATAAAAATCAGTTGTTAATGAGGTATTGAAAACAATAAGGTAAATTAATTGACACTTTTGTCAATGAAAAAAAACCAGACAAAATGTTAGGGAGTAATGAATAAGAGATCAAATAAAAACGAAGCTCCTCTGTGATAGCTTCAGGTGCACACATGTGCACTGATCTACCCGCCACACATACACATGCTGCACAAAACTTTCAAAATCTCATTATCCCGTAGAAAGAGAACAACAGAAATGTGGATAAAAAAGAACATTTGTAAACCGTGTGGAGTAAAAATCTTTGTAAAAATCACCACAAACTTGAAGTACTATATGCAGATGGCTCTTCCTAAAATTTATGAAAAGCTAAACACCTTAAGTGTTTTTACCAGCTTACCCTAGTTAGTGTGTTTAGATAAACCTGAAATGATACAGGGCTTGACAATAAGGACTTCTAATTTACCCACGGGTGGCATGACAGACACTCAGGATAAAATCACTTACTGCTCCTGACTGAATAATCTTCTTAGCTTTCTTAGTAACTTTTTTGTAGCAAGTATCAATCTCTATTTAATTTAAATAATGAATACTAATCTGTGTTTTCTCTCTCTCTCTCTCTCTCTCTCTCTCTCTCTGTATGTTTGTGTTTACACTGGATTTTAGGTAGTTATAATAATAATAATAATATTAGTAATAATAATAATAATAACAAATCATGCCAAAACTCAAAATATTACTTAAAAAGACATCGATATAATCGAGGTATGGAGTCCAAACTTGGTGAAAAGCTTCAGTAGTCTGATGAGTAACACGGGTCAAGAACTAAGAGAATCATTTATCTAATAATCTTGTACCATCCTTTCAAAGATTGACCTAGGTTAGTAATAAATTTTTTCTAGCAGCAATGGCTAGAATATCAAATAAATGGCTATTAAATTTGTTCCGCAGGTGTCTGACTGGGAGACCCAAAATCAAAGACAATGGGTCTATCTGTATCTCCAGTCCAAACATACTGCTCATAAAAACAACAACTTTTAACCAATAAGTTATAATTACAGGACAATTCCAAATTTAGTGGGTGTAATCTCCCATTTCCACCTTACATTTAACACATAATGGTGAATTATTTGATTCAAACTTGCTTCTAAGAAGTGGTGTAATATGCAATCTATGCACAATCCTGAGCTGAATAGCTTTGGCCCTGTTGTAAATAGATATCTTATTTGCCTGACTCCAGATCAGTTCCCATTCCTCCTCTGTGATGGTTAAAAGTAACTCCCTCTCCCATAGTCTTTTAAGCTGCTTGGTGTACGAACAGAGAGCACTCTAAAAATAGTTTTGTTCTTTAGCACCACCGACACTCCAGACACGATCGTGTCCCCCCTAAGTGCCTGAGCCAGTGGCTCTATCGCTAAGGCAAAAAGCAGCGGGGAGAGGGGACATCCCTGTCTAGTGCCCTAAAACAGATTGAACTTGTCCAAGATGTGGCCGTTTGTGACAATGGCTGCAAGAGGTGCAGAGTAAAGTAGACAAACCCATTGAATAAAGTTATTACGAAGGCCAAAACTTTCTAGACTGTAAAAAAATAAGGTCACTCCACTCGGTCGAAGGCCTTCTCCGCATCTAAAGATAAGACAAGGGTGTCAGTATTGCAATTGTGAGAAAGCTTAAGGACATTAAGAAGTCGCCTAATATTGTTACTGGAACTTCTACCCTTAATGAAACCTGTTTGGTCTTAGTCAATTATAGAGGGAAGTATTTTCTCTGTTCGCAATGCGATGATTTTGGAGAGCAGCTTTAAATCTATGTTCGAAAAGAGATCGATCTGTAGGACCCACAACTCTCTGGATCTTTTCCTTTTTTTAAATAAAAGAGACACTGGGCTCTCTCAGTGACTGAGGCAACCTATTTATCATAAATGAATGGTCATACATAGCTAACAAAAAAGAGCACAAATTCTTTATACACTTCATACCAGGAGATTTACCAGATTGTAGCCTATGTAAAGTCACTAAGGCTTCTTTAAAATGGGGGCATTTAAGACTATTTTTTGTTCATCCAATATAAGTGGGAGTGTTAACCTGTCAAAAATACGTTTTATATCTGTATCATGTTGAGGAGAATATTCAGACTGATATAAATCTGAGTAAAACTGCTTAAATGTAGAATTTATAACCCCAGAATCAAGTGATTGTTCTCCCTTTAAATCTTTGGTTGCCATTCTGAGTTCTGATTCCATTTTTTCTAATAGAACAGGGTATAGCCAATCTTTTGATGTAGGCTTTACAAGACTCCCACAACAGGGACAAATCAAATGACCTTCAATTGACCGAATTAAGTGACCAAAAAAATCTTAAATTCAGAATAAAGATATTAAATAAATAAAAAAAATCTTTGAGCAATAACGTGTTGAATCTCCATCGCTTAGTAGATTTTGAAGGTCTTCCCACTAACATGTCCAGTATTACCATAGAATGATCTTAAACAACAGTATTACTTATTGTACAACTGGAGATATATTGCAAAATTGCTAGGAACAAAAAAAAGAAAAAAATCCTAGAATATGGCTTATGAGGAGGGGAGTAAAATGCAAATTCTGTTTACAGTGGGTTAAGAGTATGCCAGACATCACTGTAGCCCAACTCTTCACACAAAGCAGATAAAGATTTAGATTGCTTAGTGGGAGGGCAATTCTTAAAAGGGAGTCTATTCAATAAAGAATTCAACAAACAGTTAAACTCCCCTCTATAATCACTGTGCCGGATGCAATGTCCAACAGATCTAAAAATAAAAAGCCTTAGTAAGAAACTCAGGAGCAAAGCTCAGCAGGTACACATTATCTTCTCTCACATTATCTTCTCTCCATTCAATAACCCTCTCACAACAAAATAACAGCCTCGCATATCCTTAACACTATTCAAGATCTTAAAAATTACATTTCTATTCACAATGTGCGCATGCATAACTTGTCTCCGAAGTTATGCATGCGCACCACCAATGGTCTGGGTCTCTCCTTGACACCTGGTTTGGAAGCTAGAGTGCGCTGAGCCCTTTAACTCTTGAAGAAATCACCTTTATTCTGCAAATGCAGAAACTCCGGGATACATTTTTGAATAGATTACATTGTGTTAGGACCTCCTGCCCCTTTTGTTAAGCCGAGAATGCAAACATTTTTGCCCTGTCCTTTGTTCACTAAATAATCTACATTATCAACGAGTAATGCAGTTTGACTTTCAAGGGCCAAAACACGAGCCTGCCAACTCTTTGCTAACTCCTCCCATGAGGCACTTCTTCGTTAAGCCTCATCCAGGTGAGTCTTACAGTTCTCCAATTGCTGAGAATGAATATGTACAAGCTCAGCTAGAGGGTCGAGTTTGGTGTTTATTGTTTTCGAAATCGTCTCAGTCATGTGTTTACGCGCCTTCATCATGGCCGGACTTAACTCAAGATCGCCACTAGCATCACCCTCACAAATTGTCCTTCTTCTAATTTTTTTTTGCAGCACGGGGCATTTTTAAAAATGAGTGTGGCCAAAAAAGTTTCCAAAGACATAATGCTACTTAGCATAACCAAAACTGTGGTGTTGAGTCTCAAATAAATGAAAAATATTTAAGTAATTAGCTGATTGGTGCGGGAACTAAAGGAAACCACTGCTACTCCCTGTCCGCCATCTTGCACCCCCCAGATACAAGGTAGATATATTGCATCAACAATGTCTCTCTCAGGAAAAGATTTTTAAAGCAGACTAGGGTTTTAAGATGTACTGTTCACGCTATTTTGAAAAAGCACAAAAAAGTGGTAAGCCAATGAATTTTAATGCAGCAGATGAAAGACACATCATGTTTACTTCCCTTTGATATTGGTGGATTTCCAACAGTGCCACCTGTCCAGAAGTAATCTTCATAGAACATAGAATTATGGATGAAAAGCTATACCTCTGACACTGAAACATGTATAAGTGACTCAACTATGCATTAAAACATATATAAAAATGGCAGCAGGTGCTCTGGACTGATGAGACAAAATCTAAAATATTTGTCTGTAGCAAAAAACTATTTTGAGTATGATACAATAATCTCTGCAGAGTCTCTGCAGGCAACAGTGATGCACAGTGGAGTTTCTTGAAAGTTTGGGCTGCATATCTGCAAATAAGTTTGGAGATTTGGTCAAGATTAATGGTGTTCGCAATGCTGAAAAATACAGGCAGATACTTATCTATCGTGCAATACCATCAGGAAGGCATCTAATGGCCCTAAATTTATCCAGCAGCAGGACACCAAGCCCAAACATGCAGCCAATGTAATTAGAACTTTCTTCAGTGTAAAGAAGAACAAGGAGTCCTGGAAGTAATAGTTTTGGGCCCCACAGTGCCCAGATCTTAACATCAATGAGTCTGTCTCAGTGGATAAACTTATTTTGACATATATTTTCCAACCATGATTTTAAAAATGTTGCTATGTCAGCGATTCTCTGTATGCAAAATTGGTGGCACGTCTGTTAAAATATACAAAAAAATAAAGTATTTCGGCTCAATATTGTTTTCTTTTTAAAAATAATATTAATTTTAATATATAAAGTGATCATGGACTGGATTTTCTTTAACCATTTACCACAGTCTTGGATGTGTCAAAGATTAGTAAACAAACTAACATTTTTGCATTGTTAGCTTTTTGCAACATCAGACTGAATTATTTTCTTCCACAGTTATTGCTTGTGGCTGTTTTTTTCTCATTAACTGTATTGAAAACAAAATATTTAATTGCGCCGTCACAACATTATATATACTGTATATACAGTGGTACCTTGACCCATGAGTTTAATTAGTTCCGCGCCGAGCTCGTAGCTCAATTTGCTCGCACATCAAATCAATTTTCCCCATTGAAAATACAGTCAAACCCACTTATCTCGACCTCGGTTAACTCGCCAACCCTATTAAGTCGACGTTTTTGAAGTGAAACCACCAAATTCTCGCTTTGTTTTAGCATTTTTTAATCGGTTATGTCGATTCTTTTATGTTGCCAAACCCTAATATCTCAAGCACAAGGGGGGAATAATTTGCCACTTAACGTCGGTTATCTCGATCAGCGCTGTGCAGCCGCAGAAGAACTCGCAGAAGTGTCGGAAAAATCAAGCCTTACAGATGCTACAGGTGTAGGACACTTTTCAGAGCTGTGTGTCAGAGTGAAATGACTCGAGAAATTAAATATTGACACTGGTTAGCTTTTTGTAAAAACGAACTACACCCCACAAATTTTTTGTGATTTTGTGAGTGATCTTTGTGTTTGCAATGTTGGAAAACATGGGTTTAGCAGAAAAAGCATAGAAGTAACAAAGGCATGATCGGCGGAATCCAGGATGAGAGAGTGCGGAGTCCGAGTGCGAAGGCACGTACCAGAATACGCATGCACGATAACAACGGCTGCCGTGAAGCAACATATACCAACAATAATGGCGAGAGGTGAGCGTGTGGAAGTGAGGGGTTTAAATAGGAGCTGGTGATGAGTGTTGAATGTGCGCAATTGAAGCCGGGAGCTTCAGAGAAAGCGGAGGTTTGACAGCCGCCGAAGGGGGCATGGCAGGTGGTTTCCTGACAGTTAACAAACATGTATGTACATTTTTATAGCATGCCTTCATCAAACAATTCACTGCAACGCTGTTGTGTAAAAAGACCTCCAAAAACACGTGCATGTACATTCTTATTTATTAACGCACATGTACATAAAGAAATCTCAAGCATGTTAATATATTGCCGCCATATTGGTTTTTGTTTATCTTGATCATCGGTTATCTCGACGCTTTTTGTCAACCCCCTAGGACATCGACCTAACCGGGTTCCCTTGTACTTAAAATGCCCTTAATCCGTTCCAACCCTCAAAATGGCACCCTATTTTTATGTTTCATATTATTAAATAAGGAAAATACATATCTAAATAACAAATATTGTATAAAAACATAATAGAAGAGTATGTAAAGATATAATAATAGTCTCTGTGATGCTATTTCCTGCAAACTGCTTCTCCTATACAGTGAGGAAAATAAGTATTTGAACACCCTGCTATTTTGCAAGTTCTCCCACTTAGAAATCATGAATGGGTCTGAAATTGTCATCGTAGGTGCATGTCCACTGTGAGAGACATAATCTAAAAAAAAAAATCCAGAAATCACAATGTATGATTTTTTAACTATTTATTTGTATGATACAGCTGCAAATAAGTATTTGAACACCTGAGAAAGTCAATGTTAATATTTGGTACAGTAGCCCTTGTTTGCAATTACAGAGGTCAAACGTTTCCTGTAGTTTTTCACCAGGTTTGTACACACTGCAGGAGGGATTTTGGCCCACTCCTCCACACAGATCTTCTCCAGATCAGTCAGGTTTCTGGCCTGTCGCTGGGAAACACAAAGTTTGAGCTCCCGCCAAAGATTCTCTATTGGGTTTAGGTCTGGAGACTGGCTAGGCCATGCCAGAACCTTGATATTCTTCTTACAGAGCCACTCCTTGGTTATCCTCGCTGTGTGCTTCGGGTCATTGTCATGTTGGAAGACCCAGCCTCGACCCATCTTCAATGCTCTAAGGGGAAGGAGGTTGTTCCCCAAAATCTTGCAATACATGGCCCCGGTCATCCTCTTCTTAATACACTGCAGTCGCCCTGTCCCATGTGCAGAAAAACACCCCCAAAGCATGATGCTACCACCCCCATGCTTTACAGTAGGGATGGTGTTCTTGGGATGGTACTCATCATTCTTCTTCCTCCAAACACGTTTAGTGGAATTATGACCCAGAAGTTCTATTTTGGTCTCATCTGACCACATGACTTTCTCCCATGACTCCTCTGGATCATCGAAATGGTCATTGGCAAACTTAAGATGTGCCTGGACATGTGCTGGTTTAAGCAGGGGAACCTTCCGTGCCATGCATGATTTCAAACCATGACGTCTTAGTGTATTACCAACAGTAACCTTGGAAACGGTGGACCCAGCTCTTTTCAGGTCATTGACCAGCTCCTCTCATGTAGTTCTGGGCTGATTTCTCACCTTCCTTAGGATCATTGAGACCCCACGAGGTGAGATCTTGCATGGAGCCCCTTCCCCAAAGCCCTTTCCAGCCCTGTGGAGGTGTACAATTTTGTCTCTAGTGTCTTTGGACAGCTCTTTGGTCTTGGCCATGTTAGTAGTTGGACTCTTACTGATTGTATGGGGTGGACAGGTGTCTTTATGCAGCTAACGACCTCAAACAGGTGCATTTAATTTAGGATAATAAATGTAGTGGAGGAGGACATTTTAAAGGCAGACTAACAGGTCTTTGAGGGTCAGAATTCTAGCTGATAGACAGGTGTTCAAATACTTATTTGCAGCTGTATCATACAAATAAATTGTTTAAAAATCATATATAGTGATTTCTGGATTTTTTTTTTTTTAGATTATGTCTCTCACAGTGGACATGCACCAACGATGACAATTTCAGACCCCTCCATGATTTCTAAATGGGAGAACTTGCAAAATAGCAGGGTGTTCAAATACTTATTTTCCTTACTGTATATACTATGTGTTTGTGTGTGTGCTTGTGGATTAGGCGTTAAGCTAAAACATATATTGATCTGGTATTTTTACTGCAGTTTAACTGACTGTACTTTAAATTTCAGAGCAACAGATTTATCATTTATTCGGAACATTCGATAAATGTATAATGTACTTTGTGTGTGCTTGTGTATGTTAACATTTAACTCACTTTTACGAGATTTCCAACAATAAATCAGTGCAGCAATAACAGCAAAAAGTAAAAGAAGACCTCCTCCTGCTGTGGTAATCCAGATGTACAATGGTATGGTACCTGCAAACACATCATATGATTTATATAGAAATCCAAATTGTTCCATTTTGGCTCATTGTAATGCCTCAACTACTGTGCACTTTATATTATATACTATATACTAACTTAACTGTTTGGACAAATTATTCAACTACAATTTTTATATATATCTTTCTTCTGAATTTAAAACCATTATTTTTTGTTTGACAGATGATTATTTGCACTCTTTACATTGTAAGTGTTCATGATGAACATAAGCAGACACACTGTCCAATTGTCTGTATCAACTTTACTTTGCAACTCAACATGATAACAAAAATGTCCTCAAACAACCCACAAAAGTGACCACTCATACAATATATCCAATAATTGTTACAAAGCTGTTTATCGACATTAGCTAAGCACTCAAAATCATAATTCCTCAGCATCTTATTGGGAAGTGTTGGGCATGTTAGGCATGAGCTTCCCTCTGCAACTGGATTCTGGTCCTCAGGAGACATCATCCCCAGCACCACCACCACACTGAGGACTGGGCCCCTCATGGTGGTGTGCTCAGTCTACTGCTGTTCACAATGCTGACACATAATTGTGTACCAATGCACAGGTCAAATAACATCATCAAGTTTGTCATTGACATGACCATGGTCGATCTCATTAGCAAGAATGACAAGTGCACATACAGAGAGAAAGTGCAGAGGTTATGGAGTCGTGTAACGCTAACAACCTGTCTCTAAATCTGGATAAAACATAAAGATGGTTGATGACTTCAGAAGGACACATAGCAACTACTCCACTGTATATCAATGGCTCCTCTATGTAGATTATCAAGAATTCATTGACAACCTCACTTAATGCCTTAATAGCGGCACCATAACAAACAAAGTCCAGCAGAATCTCTACTTTCTCTGAAAGGTGAGGAAAGCTCATACCACCAATTCTCACTACATTCTACTGCGGGATTATCCTAGAAATACTAGATTCTACAAATATATCAAATAATTCCACAGTGGATCTGGAATATTAGGAATAACTAGCTGTATATATGCTCCTGTGAGTAAATGTTTTTTAAAAAGAAAATAATTACATTTTATTATAATTGAATTCTGACTCAATTTTACACTTAATTTTTTCTCATATGGAAGTGAAATTCCAGATTTAAGGTTCCCATTCAACCCAGTCTCACAGCATTTTCTGATATAGTCACAAATTCGAATCTATTGATTTGTGTTCATGGACACCAATTTCCCTCTTTTTTCGTGTCACTCAGCACAACTGCCGCCGTTTGTCTCTGTCTCTATAGCAATGGAGACAGAGGACCATGGGTAATGCTGATAGAAATGCTAAAGGTAATTTTTTTCCAAATTTTTATCAGAGAATTATGCAGAGAATATACAGCAAATGTAAGGGTGAGGGTAATATTGTAATTAATGTGTGTGTCACTAATTAACACAGTCTTCTTAATTAAGAAGAAACCAGTGACGGTTTATAATAGAGAGTAGCTTACAGAATATAAAGCAATAAAAACAAGGACAAAATCTCCTGCTTAGTATTAGTGCTTAAAGATTGAAAAATCAATAACAAACGAGAAAAAAAACAATACAGCGTTTGTGTTGTGGCCAGTGGAAGAAAGAAAAGATGGCGGAAGCACCAAAAATACTTTCTATTGAAATACATCACATAGAAAGTCGTGCTCAGTGACACGAAAAAAGAGGGAAATTCGTATCTATGAATAAAATTACATTACAAGACATTTTTTTAATGACACACCTAAACACTTGTAAGCCTATAGTTGTAATTGATTACATAGTGCTATAGCACACTGAACACAAAGTAGGTACGTGTAGGTGTAAAATATACTTGTTCTGGTCTGTTCACAGCTCAGTGTCTCTGAGGCAGAACTTGAGCTGACGTTGTTAGATGCAGTGCAGTTCAGTGTAACAGCTCCTTCTGCTGGTGAGAGACTCAACTGCAGCTGAGCTCCACGCGCTGTTTTATAACCACTCCATTGGTAGGAGACATTTTCAGCTCCGAGCGCTGCACACTTCACATCAACATTACAGCTGTTTGTGGACACCGGCCATGTTTGTGACTTCTCAATCTGTACAGAGGTTATGGGACCTATTCGTACATTTACAAAACAAACAAACAAAAAAAATAAAAAGCACACACACACACACACACACACACACACACACACACACACACGAAAAGACATCTAAAACGAATTGTTGAAACAAATCGATTCAAAAAGCTTAATTTATAATTTAGCAATGCAAAATAATAAACATGTTGCCTTCAGAGAGTTTAAACAATTCCCAATAAATATATTTAAGTAATGAATTCTACATATTAAAATTAAATTCATAATGTAAATCATACTTACTTTGAACATAAACTTTAAATATTTGAGTTGTATACTGTCTGCTAATGCTTTTTGCAACCACTGAGAATGTCCCAGTGTCTTGGAGCTGAAGATCTTGTACAGTGACTCCAAATGGATTATAGTTCTCCTTTAATCTTCCACTGAACTGGGATTCTAGAAATGTGAAATTTTGGTCTGTTCTGTATTCAAAAAAAGTGTTTCTATTGAACTTCCACTGAACTGTTAACCCTGATTCTATTGGGTTATTAAAAGGAAGATCCAAGGAGCTCCCAACTTTGAGCACCATCACTGTGTCAGCCAAAGCAACATACACACCTGCAGCAGAGGAAAATATAACAATCAGTGTGCGCAATAAATATGTGTGTATATATATGGAACCGTGTGTATATTATGTTGATTCTACACAACGCAATTACACAATGCCACAACCAAGGACAATGTTACAACCGTGCCATCAATCATATATAGTATATAATATAATAGTATTCTAACATATATCAAAGCAGTAATCCTTTGCAAATTCAAACTGGCACCAACAGCATTTTTAAACAAATTATTTTGGTACAGGGCTTTTGGTTCGTCGCACATTGACTGAATGCAATCCATTTTTAAATGTGGAACATAGTTCAAATCTGAGTTCCCTCAAGAACAGAGAATTTTATGGCAGACTGGCTAAATGGCAGAGTGGCTAAAAGTCTCTCCTTGGGGCAAAACCCATGGAAACCCACAGGTACCTGAAGGACTCTCAGACTGTGTGGAACAAGATTCTCTGGTCTGATGAAACCAAGATTTAACTGTTTGGTCTGAATTCTAGACGTTAGACGGAAACCGGGCACCGCTCATCACCTGCCCAAACAGATCTCAAAAGTGAAGCATGACAGTGACAACATCATGCTGTGGAGGTATTTTCCTGCAACAGGGACTGTGCAAATGGTCAAGATTGTGGGAATGCTCAGTAGAGTAAAGTACAGAGATATTCCCAATAAAAACCTGCTCCACAGCGATCAGGACCTCATTCTGGGCCATGGGTTCTTCCTACATGACGACCCTAAGAGAAAAGTTAAAACAACACAGGAGTGGCTTAGAGACAACTCTGTGAATGTACTAGAGTGGCCCAGCTTGAGCTCTGACATGAACTCTATTAACATCTCTTGGAGAGACCTGAAAGAGGCTGTCCACTGACAAACCCCATCCAACCTGACCCAGCTTGACCGGATTTACTCTAAAGAATAGCATAAAATCCCCCAATCCAAGTGTACAAAATTTGTTGTGTTAAAGCCTAAAGGACTTGAGGCTGTAAATGCTGCCAAAATTGCTTCAACTAAATACTGAGTAAAGGGATTGAATTCTTATGTGCATGTGATTGTTATTATTTTTACAAATTTACATTAATTTCTAGAATTCTGTTTACCCCTTGTCATTATGACAGTAGCCAACTACTAAAATGTATTCACTATGCAATCCACTCATTTTTTACAGAGGTTTTCTAAATATAACCAAAGCAGATAAAGAATGATAAGAGTAGGCAGTTATATGAAAAATTAATAAAATGCAGTTGGGCCCTGTGATTGTCAGGACAAATACAAAATAGCAGAAAATTTTAGGCAATAAAACTGTTACAGAAGATTTTTAAATTTACTGAATACAAAGTGAACAGCACATTTAATGTTCAACAGTTCTAACAGTCCATTTAGTAAAATAGTTAGCTCAAACTTTTTCAAATGTATCCACAGAAAAACATTTACAATTTAAACTTTTTTATGAATTTTTATATTTGGAAACTTTATACAATATAAGTTGCAAAGCATCTAATTTATACTTTCACCTATGCTATGTAGCTTATAATGTTTAATGTCAAAGACAATAAATGAATTCTCTGCCCTCACTTACAACATTATGAAAGCTCAGTAAATTTGCAAACAATTATTATGGTCTTTGACATACACCATTAAAACAGTTCATTAAAATGAAATTATTAAGTACAGTATGCATTAAAAATCCCAGATTCATCCCTGTACATACCCTTAAAAATCACAAACATTAGCGCTTTAAAGATGAAAACACGACATGCACGGTAGTCCAGCATTGCTGTTCTAGTCTTAGTCCTGTTTTTGTCCTGCTGCAACTCGGTGTAGATTTCTGATACAAAAGTAGTCAGTCCAAGACACCAAAACACTTCCTGACTGCTCAGTGTCTGATCTCATGGTCTATAAACTGTTTGCTGTGGGTGGCAGTAAAGGCTTAAAATATTTTCACATGTAAAGTGGTTTAGAAGTTTTTCTCACTTCCTATACTGTGTCAAGGAAACTTACTGTGGTTCTGACAAAATATCGCACTTTTAAAGTGGATAAAGCTAAATTGCAGTAGCCCAATGAAGGTGGGCATGTTTACTGTACCGTTATAATGTTATTTTTTTAATTCTCTTTTATTGGCATGACTCCTGTGTGACTCTGTGGATAAACTCTTTCACATCATTGGCCTTTGTTCCTCTCTGAATGCCAGTAAATTAACTTCATCGACATATAGTAAGCAAGCAGATGAGGAGAATTTTTTTATTTTTTATAAATTAATATGTAATATGTATGTTGAAATAAACCTTAAAGCTTAAAGCATCCAACATCTGAAGACACTTTGATGGGGCATTCATATACAACAGATCACCATAATCAATAATAGATGAATAAATGTGGCATCAACTAGCCTTTTTCTAGCAGAAAAGGTAAAACAAGATCTGTTTCTAAAGAAAAAACCTAGCTTCAATTTCAACTTTTTTACTAAATTCTGTATATGAAGCTCAAAAGAAAGGTGCTCATCAATTAAAAATCCTAAATATTTATAAGATGAAACTTCCTCAATTGTTTTACCCTGGTCAGTAACAATATTCAGGTCTAACTCTTTTTTCCTTGGGTTTGAAAAGACCATTACTTTGGTCTTCTCTGCATTAAGCACAAGCTTTAAATGATAAGGCTGTGCTTGCACTCTATCAAAATCAGTTTGCAAGCATTCATACGCCTTCCTAATGGTAGCTGCCCAACAATAAATGACCGTATCATCTGCATAAAAATGGAAAGATGCATGTTGAACATTTTCCCGTAGACAGTTTATATAAATAGTGAATAAAAGTGGCCCTAGAATGGAGCTTTCGGGACCCCTTTAGAGATTGATAAATATTTTGACGTTAGGCCATCAACTTGTGTAGCTTGAGTACTATCAGCAAGGTAGTTAATAAACCAGCCCAGAGAGTGCTGAGATAAACTTATACTGATCAGTCTCTGCACTAATATACTATGGTCAACAGTGTAAAATGCTTTGGACAAATCAATGAACATAGACACACAGTGCTTCTTATTATCAAGTGCTTTGACTATATAATTAATTACTTTTATAGCAGCAGTTGTAGTGCTGTGTTTTTTTCTAAAACCAGATTGATACTTAGATCAAATTGACTGAGCATTTAAATACTCTTTCACTTGTTCACTAACCAAAGATTCCAACACTTTGGCCAAAGCTCAAAGTTTGGAAATAGGTCTATAATTATTTAGCAAGGTGGGGTAACCTCCTTTCAAAAGTGGCAAAACAAGCAGACTTCCATACCTTAAAAGCAGACTTCCATACCTTTGATAATGCTTTTAAATTGAATGATAATTTCTCTAAACTGATCTGTTTAGTGGATTAACCAGTGGGACGTGTGCTGTCTCACTTCCTGTTAAGTGCTGCTACAAGGTTTCTGTGCATATCAAGTGAACGCTGCATATGTGACCACAAGGCTTTACACATTGCTATGCATGCAGTGTAAGATATATATATACAGGGAGTGCAGAATTATTAGGCAAGTTGTATTTTTGAGGATTAATTTTATTTGAGGATTTAATTTGAACAACAACCATGTTCTCAATGAACACAAAAAACTCATTAATATCAAAGCTGAATATTTTTGGAAGTAGTTTTTAGTTTTAGCTATTTTAGGGGGATATCTGTGTGTGCAGGTGACTATTACTGTGCATAATTATTAGGCAACTTAACAAAAAACAAATTCATACCCATTTCAATTATTTATTTTACCAGTGAAACCAATATAACATCTCAACATTCACAAATATACATTTCTGACATTCAAAACCAAACAAAACAAATCAGTGACCAATATAGCCACCTTTCTTTGCAAGGACACTCAAAAGCCTGCCATCCATGGATTCTGTCAGTGTTTTGATCTGTTCACCATCAACATTGCGTGCAGCAGCAACCACAGCCTCCCAGACACTGTTCAGAGAGGTGTACTGTTTTCCTCCTTGTAAATCGCATTTGATGATGGACCACAGGTTCTCAATGGGGTTCAGATCAGGTGAACAAGGAGGCCATATCATTAGATTTTCTTCTTTATACCCTTTCTTGCCAGCCACGCTGTGGAGTACTTGGACGTGTGTGATGGAGCATTGTCCTGCATGAAAATCATGTTTTTCTTGAAGGATGCAGACTTCTTCCTGTACCACTGCTTGAAGAAGGTGTCTTCCAGAAACTGGCAGTAGGACTGGGAGTTCAGCTTGACTCCATCCTCAACCCGAAAAGGCCCCACAAGCTCATCTTTGATGATACCAGCCCAAACCAGTACTCCACCTCCACCTTGCTGGCGCCTGAGTCGGACTGGAGCTCTCTGCCCTTACCAATCCAGCCACGGGCCCATCCATCTGGCCCATCAAGACTCACTCATTTCATCAGTCCATAAAACCTTAGAAAATCAGTCTTGAGATATTTCTTGGCCCAGTCTTGACGCTTTCAGCTTGTGTGTCTTGTTCAGTGGTGGTCGACTTTCTGCCTTTCTTACCTTGGCCATGTCTCTGAGTATTGCACACCTTGTGCTTTTGGGCACTCAGTGATGTTGCAGCTCTGAAATATGGCCAAACTGGTGGCAAGTGGCATCTTGGCAGCTGCACGCTTGACTTTTCTCAGTTCACGGGCAGTTATTTTGCGCCTTGGTTTTTCCACACGCTTCTTGCGACCCTGTCGACTATTTTGAATGAAACGCTTGATTGTTCGATGATCACGCTTCAGAAGCTTGGCTATTTTAAGACTGCTGCATCCTCTGCAATATATCTCACTATTTTTGACTTTTCTGAGCCTGTCAAGTCCTTCTTTGACCCATTTTGCCAAAGGAAAGGAAGTTGCCTAATAATTATGCACACCTGATATAGGGTGTTGATGTCATTAGACCACACCCTTCTCATTACAGAGATGCACATCACCTAATATGCTTAATTGGTAGTAGGCTTTCCAGCCTATACAGCTTGGAGTAAGACAACATGCATAACGAGGATGATGTGGTCAAAATACTCATTGCCTAATAATTCTGCACTCCTGTATATATATATATATATATATATATATATATATATATATATATATATATATATATACACATACACACTGGCGATCAAAATTAGAGAACAATTTATAAACACTTGAAAAATTCTGAAATAATGTCATCTTCACTCCTCAACAGTTGAAGGAGTTCTTGTCTTGTCTATACCATGCTACCAGAACACCTTTTCCACAAAATAACTAAGGCATTAAAAAAAAACATTATTTTGCAGAAAACACACTGATCAAAATTAGAGAACACTTTCAGATACCTCCCAGTTATTGGTGTTAATCTGGTACCTGGTGCTAATTTCCTTGATTATCTGTCAACCCCTATTTAACTGGCAGCCTAACTTTCAGTTTCACTGCCTCTGCAAGATGGTTCTAAAGTGACTGAAAGCCTCCGGCAGCACGTTGTCCAGATGAAGGCCAAAGGGATGAAGCCAAAGCTATCAGCCATAGCAAGACAAGTTGGTCATTACAAATCTGTGATTTCAAGAATATTGAATCTTTACAACATCACAAACTCATTCAAGTCTGCCAAGAAGGCTGGTCGTCCACGGAAGACAAATACAAGAGAGGACAGGATACTGCGGAGGATCTCAATGGGCAATCGTTTCCACACTGCAGCTGGAATTGCTCACCAGTTCAGCGCTGAACAGGGTAAGGTAAGATCTGTCTCGTCATACAGTGTCTCGACGTTTAAGAGCATTTGGACTGAAAGCCCACTCGGCAGTGACCAAACCTCTCATTAGCAGAAAGAATCAAAAGGCTAGACTAAGCATGTTGTGTGGACAGAGGAGAACTGGTCCAAAGTTCACTTCAGTGATGAAAGCAAGTTTAATTTATTTGGGTCCGATGGGAAACATTATGTTTGGCGACAAACTGGAGAAAGACTGAACCCAAAGTGTGTAAAGAAGTCAGTGAAAAGTGGAGGAGGAAGTGTCATGGTTTGGGGCATGTTTTCTGCAGCAGGAGTTGGGCCTCTTATACAGCTACATGGCAGAGTGAATGCAAATGTTTATCAGAACCTTCTTCAACAACATATGGTTCTTTCCATGCGTTCATCACCCAATCAGCCCGCAGTGTTCATGCAGGACAACGCTCCATGTCACACAGCAAAACGGGTAAAGCAGTTCCTTGAAAATGAAAACATTGAAATAATGACATGGCCTGCCCAGAGTCCTGATCTCAACCCAATAGAGAACATCTGGAAAATCCTTGGTGACAAAGTAATAGCCAAGAAACCCACTACAGTCACCAAACTTTGGAGGAGACTGGAAGAAGAGTGGACCAAAATCACACCAGAGCAGTGTGAGAGACTAGTGCTGTCCAGTGGCCGCAGATTTGTGTGTTTGTTTTTTTTTAAATGCCTTAGTTAATTTGTGGAAACGGTGTTCTGGTAGCGGTGTTCTGGTAGCATGGTATAGACATGCTGTTGAGCACTGAAGATGTCAGGGATCCACCTGCCACGCCCCCTTTGGTGGCTCTCTATGCCTCCGCTCTACCTAGAACTCCAGGTCTAATCCGAACACCTCAAGCTCCTCATCACTCCACCCCGCTCCTACATAAACCACTCTCTCACATTCACCCAGCGTTCGTTATTGTATGTGTTAGATGTTATGTACTTGTGACAGAATGAATGAGGTTCAGGTGGTGATTGACACTCCTGACCACCAATCAGTAGCGAGCAGGCACTATTTAGAGTGGGTTGGTTTGAGCCTGGCATGTGTCACGCCCGGATCCTCCCCTTTTGCGGTTGCTAAAGACATTTCAGGTATGTGCTGCTAGTACGTAGCGTTGGCTAATAAGTTTTTCTTTGCTCATTGCACTAATGGCTCGTTTGTGTATCCTTAGCCTGTCTTTTCAGTGTGTGTCCCTGTTGGATGCTGCTTTGGATCTGTTTATTGCCCTCCCTGCAGGTATGAGGAAGTTGTTTAGCAATGTTTAGCTTTAACGCGTGTCAGGTGGCGTGAGTAATGTGCAGTCCTTGAACTTCAGTTTAACAGCAGGTTATTTGAAGGCTGCGTATCCTGAGCGGTGAATTGATTCTCAGGAACTTATCTATCCGCGTTTGGTAAGTTGCTTGGTTTGTTAGGGGAATTACAGCATGTAGTTGCGCAATTACTTGTGTCATTTATATCTTGTATCATTGTTTGTATTATAGGATCCTCCTTCTCTCCTTTTCTTCTTTTTCGTCCTGGGTGATTATTGCTGCGATTCGACTTTTCCCTCGCTGCGTGCCGAGTGAACAACCTCGGCTTACAACTATTTAAAAGGGGAATTCTGCTGCTGCCATTTGGCTTCTGTGATTTGTTTTAACCGGTATTGTCTGGTCTACTGTGGGGTCGAGCAACGTGCAAGTATCGGGCTGGCTTGAAGACGACGTGGCCGCTCCTTTTGGGTTTTGCTTCCTCAACCTTTTAATCAAGTTCTTCATTGGTTTTTGTTTAAGCGGTGTATATGGTGAATCATATTGTGCTTGGTGACTATCCATCATATTACGGTGGAATTGTGACCTTAATTCGCTGTTTCCTTCCTTTCTGTCTGAGATTTATTTTGCTTTTGGTTTCTTTCAGGAGCTGGGGTCCCACGGGTGAAAGGTCTTTGGTGGTGCTATTTCTACATTTGCTGTACGACACTTTTGACGTGTATGAGTGGGTGTTTTGAGTTCACGGTGAGGTGTGTGTGGAAGTGTGCTTTTTGATAATTAGTGCTGATCACTCCGGTGGGTAACTCCAGCCCTGTATGCAATGATTTTATGTTGTTTTGTTCATTTGGAAGTTGTGTAAATTTATTGTTTAATACTTTGTGTCCGATTGTTTATTTTTTGTTATTTGTGTAATTGTCACCGGACCATATTCACCAGTGAGAACATTTTCTTTTTGTTTTTATATTTTAAAGCTAAGTTTTCAATAAACTCTGTATTGTTTTATACGATGCCCACGTTTCCTGCCTACACTCAATAATAAGGGAATCGAACTTGTGTGACCTAATAAACTCTGGGGTTTACTTTTATTTCCTGGGTATAACCCTCCCAGGTGGCGTAGTCGACTTGGTTAGTATATAAAGTTGAGCTTGGGTGTGACGAGCCCTTCGGCTCTCCCTCCCTGCACCATCCGCACCCCTCGCGCCACATACTGCTGCATGGCTTCACCGTTGCCTCCGCCTCCTGTTTCACTCACACCCTGACAGAATAACAAACCCCTGAAAAGGAATATCCAAAAAAAAAAAATAAATAAAAATAAAAAATAGTTAAGGAAAATGATCGGCTTATCGTTGTGGTCCAGGCGCGAACCAAACCTCAGAGGTAGGATTCGCTCTGCCGCGATGAAGCGGCAGCCAAGCTTCGCCTCGGAGAAAACCCGGAAGTCCGCTGCCATTTCACGCGGATCATGCTTGGCAGCGCCATGCCCCCGTGATGATGTCATGGATTTCCCGGCTCGCTTCTCCGGCGACAGGGCTGAGTGGGGCGGATTTATACGGAGCATCGGTGAATACATGGACTTTTATTCATCCTCTTACCCCACTGAAGCAGACAAGACCGCACTTCACATTTATCTGCTGTCTGGAGAATCCCTCTTTTTGGCCAGTGAGTTGTGGAGCGCGTCTGGTGGGGAATTCGGCTCGTGCGCCCGGTTTATCCGGCTTCTCACCAGAAAACTAGGGATGGTCACCGCAGATCTCCACCATCGCTACCGAGAGCACGGATCTGCTCCAGTGTTTCTCCAAGATGGCTCTGCTCCGCCCCAGGACCTCCAGGAGATCTTCGTCCTGCTCCAGGCCCTTCAGGATGGCTCCACTCCGCCCCAGGGCCTCCAGGAGATCCTCAGCCTGCCTCAGGACCTCCAAGAGAGCACAGCTCCACCCCAGGGCCTGTAGGTGAGCGCAGCTCTGCCCCAGGACCTCCTGGTGAGCTCCTCTCTGTTCCAAAAACATCCCGGTGAGCTCCGCTATGCTTCAGGGTTTCCCCGAGAGCTTCACCCCACTCCAGTGTGTCCAGGAGAGCTCAGCTCCTTCCCAGGACCTCCATGAGAGCTCCTCTCCGCTCCACAGCGTCCCCGAGAGATCCTCTCCGCTCCAAGGTTTTTAGGCGAGCTCAGTTCCGCTCCCAGATCTCCAGGACAGCTCCGTTCCACCGCAGAGCTCCCCAGAGCACTCAGCGCAGCCCCAAGGCCGTGAAAGGGACGTCATGCCGCCGCCTGGCCGCGACAGGGACATCGTGCCACCGCCTAGTTGCAAGAAGGACTCTGTGCCGCCGCTCGGCCGCGAACGGGACGTCGTGCCGCCCTCAGTAAGCGCATTGAAGATGGGTCGTGGCTGGGTCTTTCAGCATGACAATGACCATAAAACACACAGCCAGGGCAACTAAAGAGTGGCTCTGTAAGAAGCATTTCAAGGTCCTGGAGTGGCCTGGCCATTCTTCAAGTCTAAGACAACACAAGACAGTGCAAAGACAACACAAGACAAGTGTTAAGTCGGGGTTGTACAGATCAGTAACACAGTTGTGTGTGTGTGTGTGTGTGTGTGTGTGTGTGTGTGTGTGTGTGTGAGAGAGTTCAGTTCCAGTTCAGTTATTTGTTAAGAAGCCTGATGGCTTGAGGAAAGACGCTGTTACACAGTATGGATGTGGCAGCCCGAATGCTTCTGAACTGTCAGAAATTCAGGTGCAGGGGTAGGTGCAGAGTGACTGGATGGGAGGACCCAAATGCAGGATGCACACAAGGTTATGGGAAAAAAACTGAATTTAATATATTAAGTAAAGCAAAGGGGCAAAGGCAAAAACAGAATCCAAAAACAGTCCAGGGTCTAGGCACAGGCAATAGGGCAATACAGGGAAGCAAAACCAAAAAAACAAAAACAGTCCAGAAAATCCAAATACCAGCAAACAGAGCAATACAGGGCAGAACAAAACACAAACCAAAAACAGTCCAAAGTCCAAACCAGGAAACTAGGGTGGCAGAGAAGAACAGGGATCAGGGTCAGGATCAGGATCAGGATACAGCGCAGGCAATATGGCAAGAATGATCTCAGGGGCTAGGAAACCGGTAAGATAATCTGGCCAGGAGCTAAAGTCTTGATTGTCCTTATATACCGGGAGGCACGGGAAAAACGGCAAGATGGCCGCTGACCCAGCTGTCCTTACTATCCTCTGTAGGGTCTTGCAATCTGAGACAGTGGGTTGCAGTTCCCAAACCAGCAGAGTCAAGTCAAGTCAAGTCAGGTTTCTTTGTATAGCGCTTTTCACAACAGACATTGTCTCAATGCAGCTTTACACAAATCAACAGTTAAGGTGAATGGTTGGAATTTGTCCCTGATGAGCAAGCCGTGGCGACTGTGGCAAGGAAAAACTCCCTTAGATGTTATGAGGAAGAAACCTTGAGAGGAACCAGACTCAAAAGGGGAACCCATCCTCATTTGGGTGACATCAAGAGTTTGATCATAAATCTTTCAACAATACAGAACACTGGAGTGAGAACTAACATGATTACTGGAGTATAAGATTATAAGTGATGTTCTTTCTGCAGTCTTATACAGTCTATATGGTTAGTAGCTCCTAGTTTTATAAGCTCAGCATTTGTGATCATCACAGATCCAGCATCAGCTTCTCCATGCCAGAGCCTTTAAACACTCCAGGAGGTCCAATGTCAAACTCCACACATGTAGCGGGATCCAAATGGCACTGGTACGTCTCTAGATGGTTCGGGATGTTTGCGAGTTCGGCATCTACTTCTTCAAAGGTCCGTAATCATCAAGATGGTGGGAGGTGACTGGAGCTGGCCAAACCTCAGGGTGTCTCGGGATGGGGAGAGAAGAGAAGCAGTGGAGAGAATTAGCGTAGCTGCTGTTCATGATATTAACAGCACAAGTTGATAATGTGCATGTGATCAGATGTTCTGGAGCACAAGGTTATGATATGTGATATGTGTTATGTATAGGCTTTGCTAAAAAGATATGTTTTTAATCTACACTTAAACTGGGTGAGTGTGTCTGAGCCCCGAACACTGTCAGGAAGACTATTCCAGAGTTTAGAGCTAAATGTGAAAATGCTCTACCACCTTTAGTGGACTTTGCTATTCTAGGAACTACTAAAAGCCCAGAGTTTTGAGATATTAGGGAGCATGGCGGATTGTAGCAAGTTAAAAGACTGGATAGATACATGGGAGCCAAACCATTTAGTGCTTTATAAGTGAGTAGCAGTAGTTTGTAGTCTATTCGAAACTTAACAGGAAGCCAATGTAGGGAAGATAAGATCGGGGTTATGTGATCATATTTTCTTGACCTTGTAAGAACTCTGGCTGCTGCATTCTGGACTAACTGAAGCTTGTTTATTAATGACGCAGAGGTGGCAAAAGTACACACATCCATTACTTAAGTAGAAGTACAGATACTCATGTTTTAAAATACTAGGGTAAAAGTTGAAGTACTGATTATACCTTTTTACTTAAGTGAAAGTAAAGAAGTCTTGGCTCTGACATGTACTTAAGTAAAAAGTAGTTATTACTTCTACCCGTTTTAGCTGTTAACTAGACCTCACATCATATTACAGTTTTTCTTAAATGCTAAAACACAAAAGCCAATCCTCTAAACCAAATGACCAGTTGTAAACACATTTACTAAATCTAGCCATCATTTTCCAATATCATAAACACATTTCACATGAAGACACAATTCACAAAACACAATCCTCCGTTCTCATAAATCTTAACACATTTTTTTTGCTAAAACACAAGTTGCAAAAGAACTCTGCTCATATTCTCAAATGAAAGCTCATGTGATGCAAAATGCTTGCCACAGTCAGCAATATTTGAACACAATGAACACACCTGGTGTCATTCATTACACACAACGACTCAAAATTGAAGACACTTGTTGCTAATGCTGTGACCACATGTACAAAAGCAAGTTCAGAGTGCACAGTTTGCTGAAATTCCAAACAAACTCAATGGATGAAGGCAGAGTCAGGGGAAGAGGAATTCGAGTCAGAGGAGGGAGAAGAGCTGGCCATGGAAGAAGAGGAGCAGGCCAACAAGGAAGAGGAGTTCAAATCAGTGGAGGAAGAGGAGCAGGCCAACGAGGAAGAGGAGTTCAAATCAGAGGAGGAAGAGGAGCAGGCCAACGAGGAAGAGGAGTTCAAATCAGAGGAGTAAGAGGAGCAGGCCAACAAGGGAGAGGAGAAGGTCCAGGAGGGAGAGCAAGACAACCTCGCACCATCATTACGGACGAGATGCGAGCAATAGTCATTGACCATGTCATTGTCCATGGCATGACAATGGCTGAAGCAGGACTACGAGTCCGTCCAAACCTGAGTAGGTTCACCGTGGCCACCATTATCAGGGCATTCAGACAACACAACAGGTATTGTACTCTATTGCTTTCTTTGTCACAATACAATTTTACAAGCCTGTGAAAGTAGTCTATTGGTTTCAAATCAGTTGTTACTGTATTGTAAAACTGACAACACATGTTTCTTTCTTTAGAGTTGAAAGAATGCCACATAGAGGTGGGAGGGTTGCCATATTTACAGCGGCACACACCTTGTGTGTCCAAACCTTTGGTCTGTACTGTATATATATTATATATACAGTACAGACCAAAGGTTTATATATATTATATATACAGTACAGACCAAAAGTTTGGACACACCTTCTCATTCAAAGAGTTTTCTTTATTTTCATGACTATGAAAATTGTATAGTCACACTGAAGGCATCAAAACTATGAATTAACACAAAATTGAACTGAAAATATGTCATATTGTAGGTTCTTCAAAGTAGGCATCAAGAGAATGCCAAGAGTATGCAAATCAATAATCTAAGCAAAAGGTGGCTACACAGGAAGAAGCTAAACATGACTGTCAATCTCCCTCGGACTGGGGCTCCATGCAAGATCTCACCTCGTGGGGTCTCAATGATCCTAAGGAAAGTGAGAAATCAGCCCAGAGCTACACTGGAGGAGCTGGTCAATAACCTGAAAAGAGCTGGGACCACCGTTTCCAAGGTTACTGTTGGTAATACACTAAGACGTCATGGTTTGAAATCATGCATGGCACGGAAGGTTCCCCTGCTTAAACCAGCACATGTCCAGGCACGTCTTAAGTTCGCCAATGACCATTTGGATGATCTAGAGGAGTCATGGGAGAAAGTCATGTGGTCAGATGAGACCAAAATAGATCTTTTGGGTCATAATTCCACTAAACGTGTTTGGAGGAAGAAGAATGATGAGTACCATGCCAAGAACACCATCCCTACTGTGAAGCATGGGGGTGGTAGCATCATGCTTTGGGGGGTGTTTTTTCTGCACATGGGACAGGGCGACTGCACTGTATTAAGGAGAGGATGACCGGGGCCATGTATTGCAAGATTTTGGGGAACAACCTCCTTCCCTCAGTTAGAGCATTGAAGATGGGTCGAGGCTGGGTCTTCCAACATGACAATGACCAAGCACACAGCCAGGATAACCAAGGAGTGGCTCTGTAAGAAGCATATCAAGGTTCTGGCGTGGCCTAGCCAGTCTCCAGACCTAAACCCAATAGAGAATCTTTTGTTTCTTAGCGACAGGCCAGAAACCTGATTGATCTAGAGAAGATCTGTGTGGAGAAGTGGGCCAAAATCCCTCCTGCAGTGTGTGCAAACCTGGTGAAAAACTACAGGAAACGTTTGACCTCTGTAATTGCAAACAAAGGCTACTGTACCAAATATTACCATTGACTTTCTCGGGTGTTCAAATACTTATTTGCAGCTGTATAATACAAGTAAATAGTTTAAAAATCATATATTGTGATTTCTGGATTTTTTTTTTGATTATGTCTCTCACAGTGGACATGCACCTACGATGACAATATTAGAACCCTCCATGATTTCTAAGTGGGAGAACTTGCAAAATAGCAGGGTGTTCAAATACTTATTTTCCTCTCTCTCTCTCTCTCTCTCTCTCTCTCTCTCTCTATATATATATATATATATATATATATATATATATATATATATAGTGAAGCATGGTGATGGTAATATCCTGCTATGGTGTTTGTGTGTGTGTGTGTGTGTGTGTGTGTGTGTGTGTGTGTGTGTGTGTGTGTAAAAGGCAGTTATATTTTGAATGCATGGACAATACTGAAGTTACAAAGTTGCATAAATTTAAATAAAGTAAAACAGGCAGACATTTCCATACTTAATCTACCTTAAATTTGTTTTACTTGAATAAGACTCAGGTTATGGTTCCATTTTTTTATAAAATACCTTTGGTATAAATTAAGATTCCATGGTTATATGTATGCAATGCAATTTTAAACACAATTTTCAGAGCACCTGTGTTTTCTTTTTTATTATTACAGAATGTAAGAAATGTACAAAATGTACTGAAATATAAGAGAAATCACCTGGAATGTATTAATGAATGCATTGTAATATGTATTAATGAACGCATTTTGATGACTCTACCATCATCGGTCTGATCATGGATGATGATGAAAGGGAGTAGAGAGGACTGATACAGAACTTTGTGGACTGATGCTAATGGAGCCGCCTCCAGATAAATGCAGGAAAAACCAAAGAACTGGTGGTGGATTTCCATAGACACAAACACACTTCATTATTACCATCAGTGAACATTCAGGGAAAGGACATTGTGAGAGTGGACTCTTACAAATACCTGGGTGTTCATCTAAACAGCAAACTGGACTGGACAGATAACACTGAGGCAATTTATAAAAAAAGGGCAGAGCAGACTCTTTCTGCTGAGGAGACTAAGGTCTTTTGGAGTGCAGGGAGATCTACTGAAGACCTTTTGTGACTCTGTGGTGGCCTCAGACATATTCTATGGTGTGGTCTGTCGGTGCAGCAGCATCTTTACTGCAGACAGGAAGAGAATGGACAAGCTAGTCAGGAAGGCCAGCTCAGTCCTGGGGATTCCTCTGGACACTGTACAGGAGGTGGGAGAAAGGAGGATGGTAGCAAAACTATCATCATTGCTGGAGAATGTCTCTCACCCCTGTATAAAACCGTTTCATCATTGAGCAGCTCCTTCAGTGACAGACTGTTACAAGTGTCTGAAGGACCGTTATATAAGGTCTTTTCTCCCTGCTGCTATTAGACTTTACAATCAAAGCTGCTCCCAGTGAACCAGTCACCAAAATACACAGTTATTCATGTTCAACTGTGTAATAATACTTATATACTTAATAATAATACCTGTGTGCAATATTACCTGCAATACGTGCAATACCACCTGTGTGCAATATTACCTGCAATACGTGCGTAACCAATTACTAGTGGTCTCCTTTTTTTTTTCCCTTATTTGTATTTATACATTGTGTTGTGTATATACTGTATACTACAGTATGTGTCTTCTTTATATATTTGCATTTATTTTTTCTTTGCTGCTGTAACAGAGAAATTTCCTCACTGTGGGACGAATAAAGGTATATCTTATCTTATCTTATCTTATCTTATCTTATCTTATCTTATCTTATCTTATATCATGTGGCAGAACTAACAACCTGGCCTCCTGGTGGTGACTAGGAGGTACGTTCACCGCGCAAGGTGTAGACCGTCCTCCTCGATGCAGGGCGCTCTGGTTGTCAGGGCGGCTTCACCACCAATCGTTTGTTCGAGGAGAGGACCACCCTCAGGTTGGCCGACTCCTACAACTTGGGCCGGATGGCAACTCTCTGTTTCTGGGCTTCACGATGCCCGTGCCGGGCTGGGGCTACGCCCGCCAAACAGCCCCATGAGAGCGGTGGGGAAGTACCACTAAAATGTAAAGGGAGCTCAGCCCAGCAAGAGAGGCTGGAGAGGACACATCCTTCTCCATGTTTTCTGCTAGGTCAGCCTGCGAGCCCTGCGACCTTCGGCTGACGGCTGAGCGGGATCTGAGCCAGGAGCGCATAGCTGCACGGCTAAAAATGCTAACAGTTGACTTTATCAAGAGCCATTTAAGCATGCTCCTAAGCTAAGCAAACAACACATCAGCTGTGTGTATCCCCCCCGAATGAAGCAGGGCAAGAAGGAATGCACAGTTGGAATTCTGCTTGCATGTAAAGCTCATGGCTGCACAGATTCACACACAAAGTGCTTACCTGAACAACAGAAGCTAATGTAGCTACCATCATTCAGCAATTTTGTAGCTTCCTGGTTTACGCGACGTGCCCGCCGATGACGTCACGACTTGCGTATTGGCCGGATTTTAAACGTGTGTTTTGATGCAGCTGAAGTTTCTGAAAGGGAACTAAGATATACATTTACATTTACATTTGCAGCATTTTGCAGATGCCCTTATCCAGAGTGACGTATAAAACTGCTTTGAGTCTCAAGCAATGAATAAATTTACACTGGTACACAAGATTACAAACTTGATATAAATATAACTCTTAAATTCTACAAGGCAAACTTGGAAAGTGCTAATTTAAGTGTTTCAGGAAGAGGTAGGTCTTCATTCGATGCTTGAAGATAGTCAGGGACTCCGCTGTATGGACATCTAGGGGAAGTTAATTCCACCACCTCGGTGCAAGAACAAAGAAGAGCCTTGAAGTGTACTTACCTCTTATTTTGTGAGAAGGTGGTACCAATCGAGCAGTGCTGGAGGATCTCAGACAGCGTAGTGCAGTGCAAGATGTGATGAGGTCACTGAGGTAAGAGGGCCCTGGTCCATTTTTGGCCTTGTAGGCAAGCATCAGTGTTTTGAATCTGATATGTGCAGCTACTGGAAGCCAGTGAGGGGAGCGCAGCAGTGGGGTGGTGTGGGAGAACTTGGGCTGATTGAACACAAGCCGAGCAGCTGCATTTTGGATCATTTGCAGTGGACGAATAGCATTCAGGGGAAGACCCGCCAGCAAAGAGTTGCTGTAGTTAAGTCTTGAAATGACAAGAGACTGAACAAGCACCTGGGCAGCCTGTGTGGACAGAAATGGTCGAATTCTTCAGATGTTGTAGAGAAGAAATTACCCCAAGGTTACAAGAAGTTACCCCAAGGTTACAAGCAGTGTCTGAAGGGGGAAGCAGAGAGTCATGAAGTGTTATTTGGAGATATTGACCTGGAGAGGAATCACCTGGGATGACCAAATGAGGATGGGTTCCCCTTTTGAGTCTGGTTCCTCTCAAGGTTTCTTTCTCATAACAGCTAAGGGAGTTTTTCCTTGCCACAGTGCCATGGCTTGCTCTGAGTGATTCAAAGTATCATGGGTCAAATAAGTAGCTTTTAAGGCAGTTTCCAATCTTCCAGCAAAACCAGTCCAATGTTATACCATTGCTCAGCGATTATTAAAAAAAGAGCTATATAATATCACCTATAGGCCTCTGCAAGCATGTTAAATGTTTATGTTCATGAAAACACAATTTAGCAAAAATTACTGAACGGCTGCCTAGTTTATCTATGCCTAGAAATGGTGCTGTTGATTGAGCATATTTGGTATTTGCTGTAAAACAATAATGATCAATCGAGGTGTCATGGTGCGAGCGAAACAGAAGGCGGAAGTCGTGCAGAAGGAGTACATCTCGCTCGGGTTTTAATGACAAGTGTGAAGGAGGGAGATACACACACACACACACGCGCACACACATGCGCACGGCAGTCCTTCAGTAAGTCCGAGGTGCGCTTTGGGAGAAGGGGAGGAGAAGCGCAGCCGGTACGGGATTGTGGAGTCCGAATGGAACGGACTGAAGGAGTCCTGTGTGAAGACCTGGACATGAAAACATAGACCGTACGTTGAGACCAACACATACAATAGCGCGGTGGAGTGATGATAAGCTTCAGGTGTGCATCGTTAAGTCTGGAGCTTCAGAGAGAGCGGAGGCATGAGTGACAACGAGCTCCAGGTGTGCGTGGTTATGCCTGGAGCTCCAGGGAGAGCGGAGGCATAGAGAGCCACCAAAGGGGGCATGGCAGGTGGATCCCTGGCACGAGGCCCCACTTTGCTACTTACAAAATATAAAAAGTATAATACTGAATCTTGTGGTGCAAGACAACACAACACAAATTTTGAGATATTATGGAGTCCTGGCCTTAAGTAATTAGAGCTGTTATGGAGACTGAAGCAGAGCCCTTACAATATTAAATACTTGGTAGGTGGTTTAAATGTTATAGCTATTGATGTATATTATTTTTAGTATTAAATTATCCTGTCTGACTGGTCTGATGAATTTAGTATAGTTAACATGTATCTGACCTTCAGTAAAGAAGTAGATTTTTAAGTCTAAAAATAATCAGCCTAATAATCTGAATAGTTCTGATATTGCAACAATCAGAGGAGGCAGAGGATCATGGGTAATGCTTATAGAAATGCCAAAGGTAATCTTTTTTCCCCCATTTTTATCAGAGAATAAAGCAGAAAATATATTTTATAGTTTCTATACTGTAATAAATGTGTGTGTGTCTCTAATTAACACAGTCTCCTTAATTAATCAAAAGAATATATTCACTGTATTTCGACTGGAAGGAACCACTGAGGATAGTTTATAATAGCAAATAGTTTACTAAATATAAACCAATAAAAACAAGGATAAAATTTAATAAATAAATGTTGAGTAAGGGTGCTTGAAGCTTGAAAAATCAATAACAAATGAGAAAAAACAATACAGCGTCTGTGGTATCCAGTGGCAGAAAGAAAACTTTTGCGAAGGCACAAAAAAACTCCTATTGAAATCCATTACATGGAAAGTCATCTTCAGTGACATGGAAAATAAAAGGTGGAAAACATAAATCAATAGATTACATTTCATATATCATGGATGTTGGATATTGTACTGTTGGATATTGCTGGATATTGTACTGAGTTGGGCAGAGTTTCTAGCTGCAAAATGTTTAAGATCACCTCAACGAACGAACCAACCAACCAACCAAATAATCAATCAATCAATCAATCAATCAATCAATCAAGCAATTAATCAAGCAATAAATCAACCGGCCTGTTTGTCTATGTCTATGCTTAACGCAAAGCCTTCTATCCAAACCTTCCTGTTGCTGTTCTTTAATGTATTACAGTGGAACCCTGTTGTATGAGCATAATCAGTTCTTGAAAATTGCTCGTGTGTCCATTTGCTCGTATGTTCGAACTGATTTTCCCCATAGGAATGAATGTAAAAGTGATTTAATCCGTTCCGAGACCTCATCCGACCGCTTATTTCTGCACTTAAAAAGTATTTGTAGCCTATTTTTAAAAACAATTACACAGCGAATGACCGTAATATAAACATAATTTAACACTTACTCATGTGATAGTGGTTGATTGCGAGTGTGAGACGCACAAAACGCTCATAACCTTCTTCGTTTCCATGTAATTCTATTTACTTTCGTTTTCACAGCACCATCACTGATTTTCTTGGGAGACATTTTTCAAGATTTCTAGTAAAATAAAAATATAAAACTAAAAAAGTTACTGTGGGAGAGCGTATGAATACGGGAATAAGGACGCCACAACAGGTCAGGTGCAAAGGCTTCACATCCACTTTTATTTTTATAATTTTTTTGTGTCGGTCTTCTTAGTGCCCCACGCAGCACGTCTCAGGCGCAAGCACGCGCCCACGCACGCACACACACACACACCCAGTCTCCTCCTTAAATGCACCCTCCGATCACTCCGAAAAGCGAGAACAATCATTAGGTCACATTAACTTCAGGTGAGGCAATCCACTGCCTATCTGCTCCCGGACCCGCCCTCCATTCACAAACCGCCGCTTGGCCACGCCCCGTCTGCCACAGTTACGTATTTTTGCTGCACTGAACAGCGAGAGCGACTGAGTGATACGTCATCAACTAAGCGACTGATGCGACCCTCCGCCGAAAACGGGGAACCGGCAGCGTGAGTTTGCTCGTGCCTTCGAAATTTGCTTGTGAAACAGGGTAAAATTTTGCGAGCGAGGTTGCTCGTATCTCCGTTTGCTCGTACTATAGGTTGCTCGTACAACGGGGTTCCATTGTATATACAATAATCATAATGATGTAGATGAGGTTACTCATTTGACTCTTCAGCAAATGGAAACTTACTTTGAATATAAACTTGGATTTTTTTGTGTTGGATACTGTTCATCAGGTCCAAATGCAACAGTTGTGAATGTTCCAGAATCTTGGAGTTGACGATCTTGTAAAGTTACTCCAACAATGTCATGGAAACCTTTTACTCTTCCCCTGAATTGAGATCCCTAAAGTGCATAATTACTGCTTGGAGAATATTCAGCAAAACATTTGTCATTAAAGTCCCAATGAACAAATGACACTGAATTTTTTGGATGTGTGAGTGTTAGATTCAGGGAACTTTCACGTTTAAGCACCATCACTGTGTATCAGCTAAAACAGCACACATACCTGCAGCAGGGGAAAACAATTAATATCAGACTACAATTACAATGTCAAATACACACCACTTACAGTTTATTCTGTTATTGTACATTACTTAAGATATACTAAGCCCATATATGTACAATTTCAGAGAATTTGAAGAACATATCAGGTCAACATGACAAATATGTAAAATAATTTATGCCATTTACTGTATGTTTAATTCTAAAGGATAATTTTTAGTTATACTGTTTCTTATTACCCACAGTCTTGCTAGACCTGTATACCTTGCAAGTACATTTCAACTAATCATTTATAAATTTATTTCATTAGACAAAAATTAGCCAAATAGGTGATACAGTGTGCATGTCATTCACAAACACAAATTATTTAATTTTTTACAATTGAACCTGTTGAGTTTCCTGTACCCATTCTTATCTTTTTTCTGCACATAGACAATAAAAAGCTTAGAGAGTTACAGTCACCTGAAAAATAACATACACCCTTTTTGAATTTTATGGTTTTAATTATCAGGACAAAATAAAAATAGCTTGGTTCTTATCAGGTTTCTAATTATGTAAATATAACATTAAGATGAAAAACGGCACATACTGCATGTTTTATTTTTTGAAAAAAGAGAAACTATGAGTGAAAAATTAGGTATGCCAATTAATGTTTCAATAGGAGTTAGGGGTAAGAAGCAGCCAGGTGCTGATAATTAAATGCCCTTAATTAACTGATAATTATCGAGGGTGACGGTCTCTATAAAAGCTGAAGTTTTAGCAGTTGAAGCAATTTTTACCAGCAACCTTCCATCCCTGCTCAGAAAAGTTGTAACAATTATCACCTACAACTCTAGGCCTTAGTTAGCATATTAAATGTGAAACTTCATGAGAAGCTCAAGAATAAACAAGTATGACATGTTTGGAAGGGTTGCTCCCAAAAAAAAAAAACATGGCAGGATTTTTAGGTTTGCAAAGTTACATCTAAATGTGATAGGATTGGCGAGTCCCTTCCTGCTTCCGGATTGGTCGGTTGATGTGCTCATTGATTGTCCTATCCTTGGGCAAGGGGGATGTATAAATTTGGCTGGGGAGCATTTTGTTGTCACGGGTGCTACGCCCCTGTCTGCGTCATCACGAGTCGCCAGTCAGAGCTGTCTGTTTAGGTAAACCTTGCGGCTGGTGTTGGGTTGACGTGTTTCCTCGCGGCAGGTAAGTGAAACGGCTATAATACTTTTATTTCTTGTGGAAGACTGCGTATGTAATTCTATGCGTCTGTGTTAGTGTATAGTCCGAGGTGAGCCGGAGAGAGAGCGGCGTTAATAATACCGACAGTGCCTGCCTTTACACATTGTACTATGGTGTGGTAGAGCTATTAAATCGAGTGAGCCTACGGGTGCACAGAAGTGCTGTGTCTGTGATTTCTGGGAAGACCCCACACGGTATGTTTTAAGTTCTAACCGTGCTACATTTCCAAATAGTGGGTTGTATTATCTTGTTAAATGGATTATAGATCGGTTGTCTCATCGGCGGTTCTTGTTCCCCTGTGCACTATAATCTCAGATCTACAGAACGAGCCTGCAGCTTCGGGCTTACCCTTATAGTAACCTGTGTTTCGGATCACTCATCCCAAGGTATGTGTTTTAAAGGTAATAAACATTTCGCATGTATGGTGAGTTGTTTAACGTTTATTTTAATTTTATTACAGATTTGCGCTTCTATGGGTGACTAACGTGGAATTATCGCCCAGGAGGCGCTGTTGCTTTGCCTATAATTTAGCGTGTGTGTGTGTGTGTGTGTGTGTGTGTGTGTGTGTGTGTGTGTGTGTGTGTCTGAAGCTTATTGGTTGCTTTTGGGTTTTGTGGCCCTTTTTCTTTTGTGTTTACATTTAAATGTTAAAGGTTGGTTTTGTTTTGTTTAATGTTTCTTGAACTATTTTGTTATTATTTTTACATTTTGTATCTTGAGTTAAAAGAGCTAAAGCTGCCCTCACCTCCTGTGTGTTACTTGTGCACACTATTCATATGTTTGTGACCTGCACAGTATCCCATCAGTGGCCTTTTGACCTTCTTATGTGTAACTTCATCTGTTTGTGGTTACAGGAGCTGAGTGCAAGGCGGGCGGATTGTGGTGGTGGTTTTGCTTCACGAGTGCTGTGCTGTGTGCAGTGGTGTGTGTGAGTGTCTACACAGGTGCAACCAAAAGTTGTGTGGTGCTGTGGAGGCCGATTAGTGCCCTTGATCCCGTTGTTACGCCTTGGCTCCTGCATTCACATCTATAAAGGTGTCTGATTATTGAAGTTATCTGTGTTATGGTTGAGTAATTTCTGTTTTGGTTTTCATTAGGTGCATCAGATACTTTTATCATTAATAAAAATCCATACTAATTTTACCCACGTCTTCCGCTGATTCTTATACACGAACCTGTGTCAGCCCTCGGTGTGTCATGCCACATTTTGGCGTAGTCGGCAGGATCAGTGTTTATTTAGGTGAAGACGGGTATTTAGTAGTTTTCTGTTAAGGTGAATTATAATTGTTTTGTGTTATTGTTTTTGTTATTGTTTTTGCTATTGTTTTGTTGTGTTTAGTGTTTTTAGGCAAAGCAACAGTGTCTGCTGGAGTGTGGTGAGCAGCTTCCTATTTTTGTGACCCCATCGTAGTGGTAAGTCGTGATTCAAAGAAATGGAAGAAGAACTTGGGGAACTTAGAGAATTGGTCATCCAGTTGAGGGCGGATAATGAGCGTTTGCGCCAAGAAAGTGCTTTCGCGTTGCCTGGCCCCAGCGCATCATCTTCCCATGTGCCCGATCCAGAGCGGGTTGTGCCTCCTCCAGGCATTGCTGGTGCCAATCCATCCGAAGATTTGTTTGTGCCTCGTGACCGGAAGTGTCCCCGGTTCAATGGTAGATCTGGTATTGGCATCAGTGAATGGATTGAGGAGGCACAGGCTTGTATTCGGACCCGTCATTTATCGGTGGGCGAGCAGGCGTTCTTTCTTTTCGATCATTTAGAGGGGGAGGCCTGAGACGAAATCCGATATCGTTCCGAGGCTGAACGAGGGGATCCGGAAAAGATTTTCTCCGCTCTACGTGAGGTTTTTGGCTGCTCGCAGTCCCACGTAGCATTACAGGAAGCGTTCTTTCCAGGCGACAGTTGGAGGGGAAAGTCTTTGGAGTTTTCTCTTGCTCTGATGGGTCTTATGGAAAAAGTTAAACAGCGATTTCCTGGGGCTGTTTTAAATGCTCCAATATTGCTGCGTGACCAGTTCGTCGAGCATGTTGTTGATAATGCCCTCCGGCGTGAACTTAAACAGTTAGTTCGCCGTCAACCAAGTGCCACGCTATTGGAAGTACGTAGTGAGGCGATACGGTGGGAGCAGGAGGGTTTGCCAGGGGGTGCGCGGGCTCGTAGCCAGTCTGTCCCGTTTTCATATGGGATTCAATATGGTGTGCAGGGGGGTCAGCGTTCTGTTACAAATGAGTCTTCATCGTCCGAATTGCGCAAATTACGAGAAATGTTAAAAGCTCAACAGAATCAGTTAAATCAGCTGACTCAAAGTTTCGCCCAGTTTCAGGGCGTACGTTCGCGTAGTCATTCTCCGCGTTATGGACCGGGGGTTTGTAGGCGGTGCCATCAACCTGGCCATTTTGCCAGGGAGTGTAATTTGTCACTGCCGGCTAATTCGGCTTCTGATTCATCGTCTTCTGATCGCTCGCGTCATGACCCTACCACGTCGTCATTAGCGAGGGGGCAACGGCATCCAAGCCAGCCGTCGGGAAACTAGTGCCCGCCGGGCTGTTGAGCCACAGCTCGGCAGGGGTAATGGGGGGCTCGATGTCTCATTTAATGTCTGGCTGCCCACAATTGGTGGTCAGGATGGGAGGAGTTGGGGTGCCGTGCTTGATTGACACAGGCTCTATGGTGTCTACAATAACCGAGAGCTGTTTTTAAGCCATTTTGAACCTTGGGGTCAGGAGCGTCTAAAACTTTGCCAATGGCTCCAACTGCGGGCAGCTAATGGGCTCGCTATTCCATATCTTGGTTATATGGAATTGGATGTTGAGCTGTGTGGTAAGATAGTGCCAGGGTGTGGGATATTGGTAGTAAAGGATCCCCCCGGCGATACGTGTGCTCAGGTCCCAGGAATACTGGGAATGAATGTGTTGAGCCGGTGTTACCAGGAACTGTTTGGTCAACATGGCCAAGCGTTGTTTGACTCTCCACCGGTAGTAGAGGTTCCTGATTTTGTGATGCAGGCTTTGCAGCAGTGTCACAAGGACACATGTCAGCCAGGACTTGGACAGGTAGGGCGAGTAAAGGTGCGAGGGTGTCGTCAGTGTCGTATTCCAGGTGGCACCATGAAGATTGTGGCTGCCACCTGTTCCGAGCAGTACTCTCAGGGCACGGTGTTGTTTGAGCCGCTTGAGTCGGGACTCCCGGCTGGCCTTCTGGCCTCACCTGCCTTGGTGCCATCAGTTCGAGGTACAGTCTACATTCCAGTTGTAAATGTAGGGTTGTTAGATGTGGTACTCTATCCAAATACCCTGCTGGGTACCCTACATGGGGTGTTTGTTGTAAGTTTGCCTCCTGGGGTCACTGAGGTGAAGGAGACCATTGCAATGGTAGGGGCTCAAGAGTGTGTGTTAGAACCTTCGCTACAGCAGCGGATTGATACGGTTGATTTATCCGCCTTGGAGATTAAGGAGCAGGATAGGGTTAGGACCCTGTTACAGAAATATCAGTCTGTGTTTTCAGCTCATGAGAGTGACTTGGGCTGTACAAACTTGATTTCACACGACATTCCCCTTACAGATGACGTTCCGGTTCGGCAGCGGTACAGGCGCTTGCCACCCTCAGAGTATGATGTAGTGAAAATGCATATTAACCAGCTGCTAGATGCCCAGATAATTAGAGAGAGCTCTAGCCCATATGCATCCCCTATCGTCCTGGTGAAAAAGAAAGACGGTAGTCTACGCATTAGACGCATTGACCGGGGCCCGCTGGTTCTCTACTTTGGATTTGGCCAGCGGTTACAACCAAGTTCCAGTCACTGAGGGGGATAAGTCTAAGACAGCTTTCTGTATGCCATTTGGGTTATTCGAGTGGAACAGGATGCCGTTTGGGCTTTGTAATGCTCCCAGCACTTTCCAGCGTTTGATGGAAAGATTGTTTGGGGACCAACGGCATCAGTCCTTGCTGTTATACCTGGACGACATTGTGGTTTTCTCCTCCTCAGTGACTCAACATTTGGAATGGTTGGAGGTAGTTTTGGGTCGATTGAAGCGGGAAGGGCTTAAAGCTAAGCTGGAGAAGTGTGTGTTTTTCCAAGAACAGGTAAAGTATTTGGGTCATGTGGTATCTTCTCAGGGGGTTGCCACGGATCCAAGTAAAGTGGAGGTAGTGGCTAGTTGGGCCTGTCCAGGAAGTGTTACAGAGCTCCGTTCTTTTTTAGGGTTTGCCAGCTATTACCGCCGCTTTGTAGAGGGGTTCGCCAGGGTGGCAGCCCCCCTACATAAGCTAGTGGCAGAGTTTGCTGGGGGCAAGCGTAAAAGGGTAGTGGGTCAAGGGTTTGCCGGTGCTTGGACTGAACAATGTCAAAGGAGTTTTGACACCCTGCGGGAGAAGCTTACCACTTCCCCTATTTTGGCATATGCCGACTTTTCTTTGCCCTTTATTCTTGAGATAGATGCAAGTTTTCAAGGGTTGGGGGCTGTTCTGTCTCAGGAACAGGAGGGAAAAGTTCGACCTATTGCCTTTGCCAGCCGTAGCCTGCGACCCACTGAGCGCAATTCTGCAAACTACAGCTCTATGAAATTGGAGTTTTTGGCGCTTAAGTGGGCAATGACCGAAAAATTCAGGGAGTATTTGTGGGGGCAAAAGTGCATTGTTTTTACAGATAACAACCCATTGAGCCATTTGTCATCAGCGAAGCTGGGGGCCACAGAACAGCGTTGGGCTGCACAGCTTGCTGTTTTTGATTTTGAAATTCGGTACAGGCCGGGTAAGAGTAATGGTAATGCCGATGCCCTTTCAAGGCAGTTCCCAATCGATAGTGGGGAAGTAGGGCAGTTCGTACCAGTTACTGTGCTTCCTGCATCAATACAACAAGCTGTAGGAATAGAGCCTATGCATCAGGCAACTCAAGCGGCCCTTAAGGTCTTCCCGAGCTATTCCGCTGCTGACCTCAGGGCACTGCAGGACGTTGACCCAGACATTGGGGGTGTGGGGCGTCTCTGGCGCAGTAAAAACTTTCCAGGTCCAGACGAACGGAAAGTACTGTCTAAGAATAGTCTCATTTTGCTCCGCCAGTGGGATCGACTGGTGGAACGAGGAGGAGTTCTTTATCGTCGGGTTTTCCGTCCCGATGGGAGAGAGGAAATCCTTCAAGTTCTTTTGCCGTCTGTGTTAAGAGCTGAGGTCTTGAGGGGGTTACACCAGGAGCATGGACACCAGGGCATTGAACGCACGACCGAGTTGGTCCGGCAGCGTTGCTACTGGCCTGGTATGTCGATGCGGTGGCCAGATGGTTTAAGGAATGTGACCGTTGTCAATCCGCCAAGGGGGTACAGCCAGTGGCCTCTAGTTTTATGGGGCACTTGTTGGCTTCTAGGCCCAATGAGATCTTGGCTGTGGATTTTACCGTGTTGGAGCCAACCAGTTCAGGTTTGGAGAATGTGCTGGTGATCACAGATGTGTTCACCAAATATACCCTGGCGGTTCCTACACGGGATCAGCGGGCAGAGACAGTGGCCCAAGTGTTAGTGGTGGAGTGGTTCTGTAAGTTTGGGGTCCCTGGTCGTATACATTCTGACCAGGGCCGCAATTTTGAGTCTTCATTAATACAACAGCTCTGTGGGTTGTATGGGGTGGAGAAGTCGTGAACAACCCCTACCATCCTGCAGGAATGGTCAGTGTGAAAGGTTTAACAGGACTTTGCATAACCTTTTGCACATTGCCTCCATCGAGTAAGCGGGATTGGGCTGCATGTCTCCCGCAGGTCCTGTTTAGTTATAACACTACCCCCCTATCAATCCACTGGTGAGTCACCATACTACTTGATGTTTGGCCAAGAGCCTCGGTTACCCGTTGACTTTTTGTTAGGTAAGGTAGAGGAGACTGCTGTGGGAAAAGTGCATGAGTGGGTTGTAGAGCATCAAACCCGTTGCAGGTGGCTTTCGAGGGGCATGTGAACACTTAAGAGTTGTTGCGAATGCCGCAAGGCACGGCATGACTCACAAGTGCGAGATGCACCACTGGTGGAGGGTCAACTGGTTTATCTCCACGATTTTGGCGTGAGAGGTCGGTCAAAAATCCGAGATCTGCGGAGCCCAGTGGTGTACCAAGTTGTGAGATCCCCTACAAAAGGAGGCTCGGTGTACTCTATTGCCCCTGTGGATGATTTAGATAAGGTAAGGCAAGTACATCGCTCCTTATTGAAAATCAGAATTCAGCAAGATTCTGGCGATGTACCTGCTCAGGACCCCGAGGCCATATTGGCTCCGGATGAGCAGGCACCTGAGGAGTCTGAACTGGGAGATTTATGGGTTGTAGTATCTGGGCCCCCAGTGACAGAGGAGGTTAGTGTCCCAGTAGACTTGGGCGGTGTAGACCCTCCTAGTGGTGAGGTGGTGGTGGCCCCACTTAACTTGGGTCAGCCTGTTGGGGATGAGCTAATTCCAAGGCCAGAGGGTTTGTATGATGAGACCGTGCGACGAAGTAGTCGAACTACAGCTGGTCAACATTCTAATGTCCACCACCTTCCACGATCTGTGGGGGGGTTGATACGGCGGATGGAGCATCTAGGGCCATTTCAGTAATGTTTAGGCTCTGGGATTAAGGGGTGTTCATCGTCGGGGCGACGATGCAAAAGCGGGGGGGAGATTGTGATAGGATTGGCGAGTCCCTTCCTGCTTCCGGATTGGTCGGTTGATGTGCTCATTGATTGTCCTATCATTGGGCAAGGGGGATGTATAAATTTGGCTGGGGAGCATTTTGTTGTCATGGGTGTTACGCCCCTGTCTGCGTCATCGCGAGTCGCCAGTCAGAGCTGTCTGTTTGGGTAAACTTTGCGGCTGGTGTTGGGTTGACGTGTTTTCTCGCGGCAGGTAAGTGAAACGGCTATAATGCTTTTATTTCTTGTGGAAGACTGCGTATGTAATTCCTATGCGTCTGTGTTGGCGTATAGTCCGAGGTGAGCCGGAGAGAGAGCGGCGTTAATAATACCGACAGTGCCTGCCTTTACACGTTGTACCATTGTGTGGTAGATCTATTAAATCGAGTGAGCTTACAGGTGCACAGAAGTGCTGTGTACGCGATTTCTGGAAGACCCCACACACGGTATGTTTTAAGTTCTAACCGTGCTACATTTCCAAATAGTGGGTTGTATTAACTTGTTAAATTGATTATAGATCGGTTGTCTCATCGGCGGTTCTTGTTCCCCCTGTGCACTATAATCTCAGATCTACAGAACGAGCCTGCAGCTTCGGGCTTACCCTTATAGTAACCTGTGTTTCGGATCACTCATCCCAATGGTATGTGTTTTAAAGGTAATAAACATTTCGCATGTATGGTGAGTTGTTTAACGTTCTATTTTAATTTTATTACAGATTTGCGCTTCTATGGGTGACTAACGTGGAATTATCGCCCAGGAGGCGCTGTTGCTTTGCTTATAATTTAGTGTGTGTGTGTGTGTGTGTGTGTGTGTGTGTGTGTGTGTGTGTGTGTGTGTGTGCGTATCTGAAGCTTATTGGTTGCTTTTTGGGTTTTGTGGCCCTTTTTCTTTTGTGTTTACATTTGAATGTTAAAGGTTTGTTTTGTTTTTGTTTAATGTTTCTTGAACTATTTTGTTGGTATTATTTTTACATTTTGTATCTTGAGTTATTTTGTTTACTGAAGAGGATTAATATCCTCTTTTCCCTTTTGGTCTTGTCCCTTTTAAGTTTATGTATATAGGGGTGAAAGGCACAGCAAAGAGCTAAAGGTGCCCTCACCTCCTGTGTGTTACTTGTGCACACTATTCATATGTTTGTGACTTGCACAGTATCCCATCAGTGGCCTTTTGACCTTCTTATGTGTAACTCCATCCGTTTGTGGTTACAGGAGCTGAGTGCAAGGCGGGCGGATTGTGGTGGTGGTATTGCTTCACGAGTGCTGTGCTGTGTGCAGTGGTGTGTGTGAGTGTCTACACAGGTGCAACCAAAAGTTGTGTGGTGCTGTGGAGGCCGATTAGTGCCCTTGATCCCGTTGTTATGCCTTGGCTCCTGCATCCACATCTATAAAGGTGTCTGATTATTGAAGTTATCTGTGTTATGGTTGAGTAATTTCTGTTTTGGTTTTCATTAGGTGCATCAGATACTTTTATCGTTAATAAAAATCTATACTAATTTTACCCACGTCTTCTGCTGATTCCTTATACACGAACCTGTGTTGCAAGTGCAAGTTATTTTCCCTGGCCAAGTGCCAGGGTGGCGTAGTCGCTACATTTCTTTCCGTCAGCCCTCGGTGTGTTATGCCACATAAACAACAAATGAGACTTTGGCACGTTTGGCCATTATGCACAGCGCCATATTTGGCATAAACCGAACAAAACCTACCAGCACAGACATCTTATACCATCTGTCAAGCACAGTGGAGGAGTGGTGATGATTTGGTCTTATTTTGCAGCCACAGGACATGGGACTTGCAGTCATTGAGTTGACCATGAACCTCTCTGTATAACAAAGTATTCAAGTCAAATCTTTCTGACAACTTAAACAATTGGGTCATGCAACAGAACAATGATCCCAATCACACCAACAAATCTACAACAGAATGGCTAAAAGAGAACAGAATCAAGACATTTTAATGGCGTATCAAAATACAGACTTTAATCCAGTTAAAATATTGTAGTGGAACCTTAAGATGTGCATAAACAAATGTCTACAAATCTCAAGAAACCAAAGAAGAACGGCAAGCCAAAGAGTGAGTCAAAATGTCTCCAATATGATATAAGAGACTGATAATGTCATACAGAACACAATTACTGCTGCTAAAAGTAGTTCTATATTCTAGTCAGCCATTAGGTGTACTAAATTTTCACACATGGTTTCCCCATTTTGTCTTTTTGTTTTTGTAAAATAAACAGTGACCTGTGTAACATGTTATGTGATGTTCAACTGAAGTTGTATTTACCTAATTATAAGAAATAATGTGGAATAGATGATTATTATTTTGTACTGATATAAAGTGGGTATGAAAAGTATTCAGACCCCCTTAAATTTTTCACTCTCTGTTATATTGCAGCCATTTGCTAAAATCATTTAAGTTCATTTTTTTTCCTCATTAATGTACACATAGCACCCCATATTGACAGAAAAACACAGAATTGTTGACATTGTTGTAGATTTATTAAAAAAAGAAAAACTGAAATATGACATGGTCGTAAGTATTCAGACCCTTTGCTCAGTATTTAGTAGAAGCACCCTTTTGATCTAATACAGCCATGAGTCTTTTTGGGAAAGATGCAAAAAGTTTTTCACACCTGGATTTGGGGATCCTCTGCCATTCCTCCTTGCTGATCCTCTCCAGTTCTGCCAGGTTCAATGGTAAACGTTGGTGGACAGCCATTTTTAGGTCTCTCCAGAGATGCCCAATTGGGTTTAAATCAGGGCTCTGGCTGGGCCATTCAAGAACAGTCACAGAGTTGTTGTGAAGCCACTCCTTCCTTATTTCAGACT
This sequence comes from Silurus meridionalis, assembly GCF_014805685.1. NCBI lineage: Eukaryota > Metazoa > Chordata > Actinopteri > Siluriformes > Siluridae > Silurus > Silurus meridionalis. The sequence continues at coordinate 98,807 of NC_060889.1, read as the reverse complement.
TTCATATTTCACATTTTACTGTAAATTGTACATTTATTGTATATAACTGTATTGCAATGTTTAATATTTGAATTTTGCAATGTAACTTCAAGCTTCAAACATTTTTGTATATCTTTGCATGCCATATTTAAATTCATGTTTATATTTAACACTTTGTTGTAATATATGTAATATGATTAAGGCCAGTCATGAGAGATTTAATTTGACATTTAATATGTTTTGTTTATATCACTATGTTCACACTCATAGTTTAACTTTATTATCACTAACAAATAATAAATATATTATTATACAAGTACTTTACAAGTACAAGTAATATACTATTATACAAGTACTGGAAATAAAAACATGTATTTGGTTTTAGAAAGTTGTATGAAACAAACAAATCCTAGTTAATTCCTAAATTTTCCTTCAAGTTATCAAATCAAATCAAATTTTATTTGACACATACACATACATACAGAGTACAGTTAATGGAAAGGTGCAGACATTTGCAAAACTTGTACTGGTGAATCTCTTTAAAAAAACGTCCTTTAAAAAAAAACAATGCAATTCTTATGTATTAATACAAAATAATATGACATAGCAGCACTTCTTTTTCATACTTTATTTAATACATTGTACATTATAAGCAATGTTTATTGAATTCAATACAGAGTTAATGTCAGGTTATAAACAGACAAATTATATAATAATCATTGCATTTATTATATGTTTTGACAAACACTTTTCTTATCTTATCTTGTAGTTTTTCTTTTATGTTTTATCTAGTATAAGACATTGACATGACATTGGCTATTGTCTTGGTCAGGATTCAGTCCCTGCTAATGTGGTCTTGCATAAACAAAACACTAAATAATACTTTATTCAGTCATCTAAGTGCACATCCTGTACATATTTAAAACATAAAATTATTTGTTCCTGAATTATTGTTCCATGAATTATCAAAACATTTTTCTAAAATAATTAAAAATCAAATATTTTATTCTATGTACATACCCTGATGTATCAAAAACAGTGCAACAAAGATTAAAAATGATATCTATGACAGTCCCACATTGCGGTCTTCCTGCAGCTGGGTTTAGACTGTTGACTCAAAACAAGACAAAGTCCAAGACACAGAAACACTTCCTGACTTGCTCAGAGTTTGAGATCTAGTGGTTTATAAATGTTTGCTGTGGGTGGCAGTAAAGCTAAAAAGTGTAAGTATATTTTCATGTGGTGCATTGTCAGAAAGTAGTTTAGTAGTGCACTGACCCAAGGGAAGTGGAGCATGTTTTCTGTGCTCTTCTTCCTCCTTGAATGCCAACATAATAAGCCGTGCTTAATATGCTTAAACATAATAAGCATGCAGCTGAGGAGTAGTATTGTCAAACATAAACCCAAGAAAATGTTACATTTTCTGTGGGCTGAAGTTATCTTGATATGAAACCTTCTTGTCGTCTTCGTCTTCTTGTTTTCACTAATAATGCTGGTGAATGGGAAGTTACGTTCTTGAAACTGATCTGAGGTCATTGGATTGGCCAGCAATCTCAATTCCTGTACTGCTAAAAGTTCTGTGTGCATGTCAAGTGAAGGCTGCACTGGTGACCACAAGGCTTTACACACATGCTTCACACGCAGTGGAGGGGATATACGTGTAAAAGGCATTTACATTTTGACTGCATGCACAATACTGAAGTTAAAAAGTTGCATGAGTTAATATGCTTTAAAATACAGGAGGAAAATGCCAAAAGAGGCAGTGATTTCCATACTTAATCCATCTTAAATATGTTTTGCTTGAATGAGACACTGTTTATGGCTTAATTTTTCTAATACCTTTGGTTTAAATTTACCAGCTTGCAGTTCGTGATCTGATTTAAGTGTGAGCAGATAAGAAATGATAAGATTCCATGGTTACATGTGGTTATACTTTAAGCAGCATAAACAGAAACAGGGTTTTGTAAATTAATATGCAAATGCAATTTTGAACACAATGTTCAGAGTACCTTTGTTTTCTTTTTAAAATTACAAAATGTAAGAAATATTTATATAATGGACAGAAATATAAGAACTTATGTTTAACTGATGATCATCTGATGTTCATTCATGAATGCATTTTAATGTGCTAATACACCTATATTTTCATGTTCTCACAAACAGTTTTTACAGATGGACACAGTTACATGCATTTAGAGCCACAGATTGTAACACCGAAGACCTACAATGCTCTCACAGCTTTCAGTTCCTTCTTGTTTTTCTTACAAATCCACTCCCCTTTTAATGCTTTTAGTTTGAATTGTGAGAAGTGGGAGTTAAGACCACCCTTTTTAGTACTGATAAAACAAAACCGGAATTTACCAACTCACAGTTGCTGCATAAATGCATTCAAAATACGCCTTGTCTTATTAAGAAACTGCTTGAAGCATCCTGGTAACGTTTAAATGACTCATCAGTATTAAATCCTGCCCATGGAAATGAGAAATGAAAGTTACAACATAAACATAATGTTTTTCCCCTTAATACAGCTATTTGTGCTTGTTAGAATGTGGCACATAAGTCATAGGATATTTTATAAATTTCAAAAATTTTAACTTGCACTGCATTTGTACATAAGTATTCTTGTACATTTGTTTTGCAAAGCATAATGATTTGATTCAGGTGTGTTAACTGTATATTCAGATTAAAGCATTTTATTTAGAAGCTTAAATTGTAAATGTTTTTTATGGTGTGTGCACTGTGCTGCTACCTAGACATATTTTTGGTAATGATCATTTAAAGTTTGACATTCTGAAGAAGGGGTCCATGTTCACCAGTTCCATCCAGCAGTTATAAGTAATAGAATCTACAAGATTTTATTCTAATCTATTCTAAAGCCCACGTCATATTGAAGGTGTTTAAAGGTACAGCTCTACCTTCTGGTAGAATGTAGATATGAACTACAACTAACGTGTAGGTACAGTGTTTAAAATAATATTATTATTATTATTATTATTATTATTATTATTATTATTATGACAAAAAAAGAGGCAAATTAAGAAAAATTTATTAATGATCAGTTTCAGAAAAAAAGCCTAATAATGTTGCCTTTTTATGACCAAAACACCACATGCCAATTGGCTCTCAAAAATCTATTGATAGTTGTAATCTTGATTTACAATTAGATTCATGTATCTTTTGTCATTTAAATAATTTTACAAAATAATTTTTTTTAATAATCCTATTTGATTATGTGTATTTTTTTATTTGTATTTCAATAAAACATTTAACAAAATAACTAATGCTCCACTTTTCTCATGCTTTTTTCGGTCATAGTCCACAATGCAAAGATAATTGGATTTTAAAATCCTCTTTTCACATGCACTTGATCAGATTACACAGACCAGATTATATTACAACACAAAATGGATATTGTGTACAAGAATCAGGGCAATCATTGTGTACAGGAAAATGAAAAATATAGTTTGTACAGTCCTAATGAGAGGAATCAAAGAGAGATGCCAGACACAGTCAGATAATCATTAAAACAAACAGACTTTGTAATCAGAAAAATGCCGAATACTGCACTGGTGACCAGTTTAGCAATCAGCTGATGCTAACATTCAAAGGCTGAATGCAAGATCTGGTGAAATACACAGGAACTTAAAAAGAGACTAAAGATGACAGAGGTTGCCTCAGCAGTCATAATGACACAAATTGCCCTAATCTGTTTGAGAAGCTCTAACAATGAGTGTAGAAAAGTGCAAACATAAAGACAATAAAACTATGCTATACTCTTGAGGTCTGAATGAAAGTAACTATTAATATAATAAAGCAAATCCGCTGTGTTTGGCCTGCCACTTGCTCCTCTGTTTTTTCATGTTTGTTTTTGCTACTGTCTCGTCGTTTACTGTGTATGATTGCACCATGCTGCTGGAACTGCGTTTTACAACTAATCGCCTCTTAAATACCCAGTCCTTTAAACCACCAGCGCCACTGTTGTCATTAATTCCTACTTTCCGGAGACGCCCTGTCTGTCGGCTACCAGGCAGGAAGCGCCGCAGAAGACGCGGTCGGAGAGGCGGGTTACATGCCAGGCTGAGGACTCACCTGGATTCTCCGTCTCCGAGGTGTAAAGATCAACCAGGATTTGGCAATGCTAGAAGATCGCGGGAATACTACCGATGGCTCCGGCCGGTTGGCTCCAACACTGGCGTTCCATTTCCGTGTCCCCGTCACATTGAAACATCCACCCGGGGTTGTGTCCAAGGAAACCTCCGTCCAATTCCTCGTGTGACATTTTCGCCTGCCAACTTGTCCACGTTCCGCATGGCACTTTGTAAGACTAGATCGATCAATAGCAAAACATTTGTCCTCAATGATGTCATCTCCTCTCACAATCTGGATCTGTTTATCCTCACCGAAACCTGGCTTCCCCCAGGTGACGTCAGTGCCTTTTTGGAAATTCTCCCCTCTGGTTACCTTTACCTAAACACGCTGCGGCAAACGGGTAGGAGCGTGGGGATAGCCACCATACATAGACAGTCCCTGAAGTGCCGCCAGCTGTCCACTAGAGGGTATTCCAGCTTTGAGGTACAAGTATTTGTGCTTACACTACCCTGTCCGATTTTATGTGCAGTAATCTACCAGCCGCCCAAATACCGGATTTTTTTATTGAGTTCTCAGAGTTTTGTCAGAGTTTTGTCAGAGTTTCTAACAAAGTTTGACAATGTTCTTGTCTGCTGTGACTTTAACATTCATGTTTGCTGCCCCTCTGATAAACCTGCTAATGATTTTAAGGCACTTTTAGACTAATTAGATCTGGCTCAGTCCATTTCCTGTCCCACTCATAGGTTAGGTCACACTCTTAACCTTATTATCTCTCGTGGGGTGATTGTGTCAACTTGTAAGGTCATGGATTTTCCCATCTCTGACCATTCTCTCATATGGTTTGACATTTGTGCTCTATTACCTGCACCAATGTCTTGTAGCAGAATGGTCTGATGTCATCTAGTCAGCTGAGGCTGATTATGCTCATTTACCTGCCTATAAAGTCGTTTCGGTTTGTGTTGTGGGTGCGTTTGCTCTTTGTCCGTGAGCGAGCTGCCGTACTTCCGGGTTTACGTGCGGATAAGGTATGGCAAGGTAGGAGCTGTTGGCAGTGAATGTTTTGTAATATTATGGTCTATCACACTGGGTCTTTATGAAATTATTTCATTTAAGGGTGGACTGAGGAGCTTTGTGGGGAAGCCGCTAAGTGTTTAGGAAGACATGCTTAATAAACGTCTGCATCCGTGCCTCGTGAGTCGCCGTACAGGTATGTGTTGACGCTGACGTTATTATTAACGATATATGGGCTTTAACAATCAGCTGATTAAAGTGTGTTTTCCCTGTTTAAGGTGCAGATCAGTGTGCAAGGGACGTTACAGTGGGCTGCTATAGTGGGCTTTTCGCCTGCTGTGTGGCTTTCCTGCGCTATGTGCATCGTTTACACCGCTTTGATGTTGGCTTGACTATCTGCTTTATCCGACTGCAGCTGCTCCGCTCTACATCATCTGTGCTCTGCTTTGCCTGCTTCACTCTGCATTGTCTGCTTCGCTGGGTTCAGCTGGGCATTGTTAATTTACGTTCCTGTTCTCTGGAGCTCCGTGTTACTTCTATTTGGCACCAGCTGATTGACATTTTGCTGCTCTTGTATGCTAACAGTTTCTTGTTGCAGCATTTAACTACCTGCAGGATCAGCTGGACCGGGGGCATGGTGCTTATTTTCAACGGTAGTGTGAGTAACTGATTTAGAAGTGGCGTGTGACAGGGTAGTCATTACCTGATTCTTTGTGTTGTGATTTAATCATTTATTTTTGCATTAGCTTTATTATTTTGTTTATTATTTTCCTAACCTTATCGGGTTGAGGTTTCCCTACTTTAATGGGAATCCATTTCTTTTGATTTCTATTCTTTTTATTAGTTTGAATTTGTGGTATAATGTTCTTTTTGTTTTCTTATTAAGTGTAGTGATTTTTCTAATTTTTTTTGTATCTGTGGAGTGCCTTTCCCCTGTTCATGTGCCTCTGCGAGGATCAAGTAACGAGCAGTTTTTGGGCTGTTGACTGTGTCAAGAGCCAGTCTGTTGTAATGCGATGCTTGTTTTAATTGTGTTTTAAATTACTTTTCTGTCTTTTCTTTTGCCTTCAGGAGTGGGGTGGCCAGTGGCAGCAGATTAGCATCTTGTGGTGGTGGGTTCCTTACCTGATTGCAGTGCAGTGTTCACAGTGAGGTGTGGTGTGCTGTGGTGCGTGTGTGCACGTGTGAGTGTTCTCTCTGCTTAGGACCCTGTGTGCTCTCTGCTTAGGACATTAGGCCTTCTCCCACCCTGAAGTGTTTGTCTTCTTTTCTGTTTTTACTATTTGATGTAGTGAATACAATTTGATTATTTTAAATAAAGTTTGTTGTTATTCACTCAACTCTGGTCTAATACCTGACCCAGACGTGACGAACCTGTGTGCCTTAACGTTGAGGGCAGTCCCGGGAAATAGCCCCCGGGTGGCGTAGTCGGTACAAGTTATTAGTTGGTAACGGCGCAGTTGGTGTAGCCGGTACAAGTTACGAGTTGGCACCGCCACAGTCTACTGCCCCTCATCAGCGTCGCATTGGACCCCTGGCTCAGTGATACAACTCTGGCCCTCAGGCGCCGGTGTAGACAGGCTGAGCGAAAATGGAAGAAGGACAGGCTCCAGGTGTCACTGGAGATGTTTAGAGACAGTCTTGCCACCTATCAGAGGGCACTGAAGGAAGTTAAAGGACAGTACCTTTCTGCTCTCATCAATAGCAATAGCCACCGCCCTGGAATTTTATTCAGCACTATCAATTCTGTTATAAATCCGGTGTCTGTTGCCTTGAATGACGTTTCTGTAAACACATGCAATGCGTTCTAACTAAATTTTTTGGACAAGGTTTTATCTGTTAGGCAAACCATTACACAAGTCCCTGCTGTTGCCATGTCTACCCATGTGGCGCAATGTGTGCTAGAGAACTTTAATGCAGTTACTCTGGTGGACCTCAAAAAAGCTGTCCACGAGTTGAAGCTTGTCGCCTTCATAAACAGTTGTTTTATGGTGTGTACTGTTCCCGCTGCTCTCAAACACGCTATTGTTAGACCGCTGCTTAAGAAACCCAACCTTGATCCCTCCATACTATCCAACTTCCACCCTATATCTAACCTGTCATTTCTGTCTAAGTTGATGTGAAGCAGGGAATATAATTATGGTCAGTTGTTAGTGAGGGTGATTGCTTGGGGAAAGAAACTGTTCCTGTGTCTGGCAGTTTTAGTGAACAAAGTTCTGTAGCGCCTGCCAGAAGGGAGGAGCTGAAAGATGTTGTGTCCAGGGTGTGAAGGGTCATTAATGATTTTTTCTGCCCTGTTTCTGGTTCTTGTATGGTACAAGTCCTGGAGAGTGGGCAGGGGGGCACCAATGATTTTTTCAGCTGTTTTAACGGTTTTCTGCAGTCTGTTTCTGTCCTGTTTTGTTGCTGCTCCAAACCAAATGGGGATTGATGAGCACAGGACAGATTCAATGACTGCAGTGTAGAACTGTATCAACAGCTCCTGTGGCAGACTGTACTTCCTTAATTGCCTTAGAAAGTACATCCTCTGCTGGGCCTTTTTCAGAATCGAGTTTATGTTTGATTCCCATTTCAGGTCTTGGGAAATGGTAGTGCCCAGAAACTTGAAGTTCTCCACAGGTGACACAGGGATGTTGGATATTGTGAGGGGGAGTAGTGTTGAAGGATGTTTCCTAAAGTCCACTATCATCTCCACAGTTTTGAGTGAGTTTAGCTCAAGGTTGTTCTGACTGCACCATAGCACCAGCTGCTTCACCTCCTGCTCATATGCAGACTCGTCACCATCTTGGATTAGTCCAATGAGCGTGGTGTCATCTGCAAATTTCAGGAGTTTGACAGTTGGGTCACTTGATATGCAGTCATTCGTATAAAGGGAGAATAGCAGTGGGGAAAGGACACACCCCTGAGGAGCACCAGTGCTGACTGTCCGAATACTGGAGGTAACACCTCCCAGTCTCACCTGTTGTTTCCTGCCTGTCAGGAAGCTGGTGATCCATTGACAGATGGCAGGGGGTATAGTAAGGTTTAGGAGTTTGGAGTGGAGGATTCCCGGAATTATTGTATTGAAAGCCGAACTAAAGTCAACAAACAAAATCCGGGCATATGTTCCTGGGCAGTCAAGGTGTTGCAGAATGTAGTTTAGCCCCACGTTGACTGCGTCATCCACCGATCTGTTTGCTCGGTATGCAAACTGTAGGATCCAGCAGCTGTTCTGTCACCTTCTTTAGATGGGCCAATACCAGCTTTTCAAAGGTCTTCATGACGACAGATGTCAGAGCGACAGGCCTGTAGTCATTCAGTCCAGTAATGGAGGGTTTCTTGGGGACTGGGATGATTGTGGAGAGTTTAAAGCAGGAGGGGACCTCACACAACTCCAGTGATCTGTTGAAGATAGAGGTGAAAATGGGAGCCAGTTGGTCAGCACATGCTTTGAGACAGGAGGGGAGACACCGTCTGGGCCGGAGCCTTCCTTGTCTTCTGTCTCTGAAAGAGCCGATACACATCCTTTTCACAAATCGTGAGCGCAACTTGAGTGCTGGAAGGAGTTGTAAGAGGATTCCAGAGGTGTGATGGGGCAGACATTGGGGTTGGATGAGAGGTGTGAAGATATTGTTCTCAAACCTGCAGTAGAAGGTGTTGAGGTCGTCAGCCAGGTCTTTGTTTGCTTCAGTGGGAGGGTGGTCTCCTGTAGTTTGTGATATTTTGCAGGCCTTTCCACACTGATGCAGGGTCGTTAGCTGAAAACCTGCTTTTCAGCTTTTCAGAGTAGCTTCTTTTGGCTATTCTGATCTCCTTTGTCAGTTGGTTCCTGGCCTGCTTGTACAGTGCTTTGTCCTCCCCTCTGTATGCATCTTCCTTGGCATGTTGAAGTTTTTCAGTTTGGCTGTGAACCATGGCTTGTTGTTACTGAACTTGCAGAAGGTTTTGGTTGGCACACATGTCTTCACAAAACTGATGTAGGATGTCACAGTGTCAGTCAGCTCATCCAGGCTGTCAGTTCCAGCCTCAAAGACACTCCAATCAGTGCAGTCAAAGCAGTCGTGTAGTTCCTGCTTTGCCTCACTGGTCCATCTCTTCACTGTTTTGACAACAGGCTTAACAGATTTTAGTTTCTACCTGTATGTTGGAATAAGATGAACCAAGCAGTGATCATAGTTCCCTAAAGCTTCCTGGGGTACAGAGCGATACGAGTCCTTAAGAACGGTAAAGTAATGATCCAGTGTGTTTTTCCCTCTTGTTCGGACAGTTAAGATGTTGCCTGTATTTTGGAAGTTCAAGTGTCAGTTTTGCTCTGTTAAAGTCTCCAAGGATAATAAAAAGAGAATCCGGATGTTTTTGCTCCAAGTCGGATATTTGGTTTGCCAGGTTTTGCAGTGCATCATTCATGTTGGCCTGAGGTGGGATGTAAACTCTGGTCAGAATAAATGAGGAAAATTCCCGCGGTGAGTAAAACGGTTTACAGTTTATTACCAGTGAGTCCAAGTTTGGGCTGCAGTATTTATCCAGCAATGTGACATCTGTACACCAACGTTGTAGAAGAAGATTCTGCCGCCTTTTGTTTTGCCCGATAGCTCCGTTACGCGATCCGCTCGGTGTAAGTGGAAGCCCGGGAGAAGTAATCCGCTGTCTGGGATTGAGTGACTGGGGCAAGTTTCAGTAAAACAGAGAGCACGGAGCATGCAAAATCTTTGTTTGTTCCGTTAAGAAGAGTTGGTTCATCCATTTTGTTTGGCAGTGAGCGGAGGTTCGTCAGGTGAATCACTAGTGCGCTGGCGCGCTTCCCCTGCCGGCGTCTCCTCCATGTACCATAGAGAGTAGTTGCTGCTCCAACTAAGATCTCCAAATAACTTTCCGGGTTTGTAAAAACTGGTGAAAAAGTGTCTGGAGTGAACTCCCCGATGTTAAGCAATTCTTCTTTAGTGTAAGTTATTAGGGTAGGGTAACTAAACACACAGACAATAAACAAAAAGAAAGAAAGTACTAGAGAGAGTTGTGCCGAGGCTGCCATCTGCGGCGCCATCTTGCATCAATAAGGTCCTGCTGTTTCTGTTCAAGGCCATCAATGATCCGGGCCCCGGCCTATCTCGCCAAATTAATAACGGTCTACCAATCAGCCAGAAGTCTCCGCTCCTCTCGACATACCTCTCTGGTCACTCCCAAGTACAAATATAAAAAGTTTGGAGGCAGGTCATTTGCTGTCCAGGGACCAAAGCTGTGGAACGCACTTCCAGCACACATACTGTCACTGTGCTGAGAGTTTTTAAATCGCAGTTAAAAACTCATTTATTCATACAAGCTTTTAACACGTAGCCCCTGATTCAACTGCTATTTTATTTATTTTATGTTCTTCTATTTTATTGTCTATTGTTGTTTTACTGAAAAGTGCCTTGTGCTCCTTTTGGTTGATGTAAGGCGCTCTATAAATACAATTTGATTTGATTTGAAATCTAAAAAAAACTTCACAAAAATGAGCAATGAGTGAATTTGGATTCATCCAGGATAAATAACCCGATCCTTACTATGACTCAGGATTCATGGAACCTTCTTACACCATGAAGTTATGGGAAAGAGTAGTGGAAGCCAGGCTAAAAGAAGAGGTGACCATCTGTGAGGAACAGTATGGTTTTATGCCAAGGAAGAGCACCACAGACGCATTATTTGCTTTAAGAATGTTGATGGAGAAGTATAGAGAAGGTCAGAAGAAGTTGCATTGTGTGTTTGTGGATTTAGAGAAAGAGTACGACAGGGTGCCAAGAGAGAAGTTGTGGTTTTGTATGAGGAAGTCAGGTGTGTCAGAGAAGTATGTGAGGATGGTGCAGGACATGTATGAGGACAGTGTGACAGCAGTGAAGTGCAGTAGGAACAACAGACTGGTTCAAAGTGAAGGTTGGACTGCAACAAGGATTGCGGTGGTAATGGACAGGTTGACGGACGAGGTCAGACAGGAGTCTCCATGGACTATGATGTTTGCGGATGATGTTGTTATATGTGGTGAGAGTAGGGAGCAGGTTGAAAAGAGCCTGGAGAGGTGGAGGTATGCGCTGGAGAGAAGGGGAATGAAAGTCAGTAGGAGTAAGACAGAGTACGTGTGTGAATGAGAGTGAGGGCAGTGAAGTGGTGCGTTTGCAGGGAGAAGAGGTGGAGAAGGTGGAGGAGTTCAAGTACCTTGGGTCAACAGCGCAAAGTAATGGAGAGTGTGTTAGAGAAGTGACAAAAAGAGTGCAGGCAGGGTGGAGTGGGTGGAGAAGAGTGGCAGGAGTGATTTGTGATAGAAGAGTATCTGCAAAAGTGAAAGGGAATGTTTATAGGACTGTGGTGAGTCCTGCGATGTTGTATGGTTTAGAGACAGTGGCGTTGAGTAAAAGACAGGAGGTGGAGCTGGAGGTAGCAGAGATGAAGATGTTGAAGTTTTTGTTGGGAGTGACGAGGACGGACAGTATTAAAAATGAGTTTATTAGAGCGACAGTGAATGTAGGACGTTTTGGAGACAAAGCGAGGGAGGCGAGATTAAAATGGTTTGGACATGTTCAGAGGAGGGACATGGGGTATAAGAATGCTGAGGATGGAGCCCCCAGGAAGGAGGAACAGAGGAATACCTAAGAGGAGGATTATGGATGTGGTGAGGGAAGACATGCAGATATTTGGGTTGAAAGAGGCAGATGTAGAGGACAGGGGGGTATGGAGACGGACGATCCGCTGTGGTGACCCCTAATGGGAGAAGCCGAAAGAAGAAGATGATTCATGGAACCTTCTCTTCATTTTCTCATATCACTTGAGTCCTTGGATATCTGGAAATCAACCTATTTAAATACAAAGCGTAAATTACACCATTTACTCGTTCTAGGTTCTTGTTAAGTAACTGTAGCAACAAGTAGAAACTGGCTAAGTTGTTCAGGACACTTCCTGTATCGTTGCAAACACAGGAGACTCAAAATCACGGATCCTATGCAAGTCCTTGCTGATCCAACAGAACCGTGGGATTTAGCGAATCTGTTGGACTTAAAGTGCATAGCAAATCAACCAAATCTGAGTGACTTAATGTGTGTGTGAGTGAGATTCAGAAGTCCAAGGATTCGGTGGATTCTACGGAAAGTCTCCTCTATTGGAAGGACTATGGCAAAAGCCGACAGAATAGGTTATGGAAAGATCGGATCATTTTAGTGACTTGGTTCTTTGAATGTTTTTTCCATTTAATTTCCAACAATTAGTTCATTTTGTTCCTTTAATCACCTTCATAGCGTATATGGTAGTCACGTGACAACAATAACGAATGACTCGAACCAGAGGACTCATGAGATATCCAATTTTTTTTCCTGTGTAATACAGTGCATATCGTCTGTGGAAATCACTTGACAAAAGAACGATAGACTTAGACTAGAAGAGTCGAGAGAGTCACTTTAAAGACTTGAATGAATCGTTCTTGAAAGACTCATCACTAGGCAGAACCCCTATCACTATGACACAAAATGCAGCTGTTTCACTTTTCCAACATTGATTTCAGTGCTCTATAATCAGCTTTATATAACATTGCACCAAAATATTTGTCACATGATGGAAAGTTATGTTTTGTTACGTCATATATTAAATAACATTAATGCAGTTGATTCCTTGCAAGTCTATTTTAGTAACTGCATATTTTTGTGATGGAGTCTTTAAAGAATATTTTGTGGGTTGCTTATTATGTGAATGTGGCGCGAGGGGTGCGGATGGTGCAGGGAGGGAGAGCCGAAGGGCTCGTCACACCCAAGCTCAACTTTATATACTAACCAAGTCGACTACGCCACCTGGGAGGGTTATACCCAGGAAATAGAAGTAAACCCCAGAGTTTATTAGGTCACACAAGTTCGATTCCCTTATTATTGAGTGTAGGCAGGAAACGTGGGCATCGTATAAAACAATACAAAGTTTATTGAAAACTTAGCTTTAAAATATAAAACAAAAAAAATGTTCTCGCTGGTGAATATGGTCCAGTGACAATTACACAAATAACAAAAAATAAACAATCGGACACAAAATATTAAACAATAAATTTACACAACTTCCAAATGAACAAAACAACATAAAATCATTGCATACAGGGCTGGAGTTACCCACGGAGTGATCAGCACTAATTATCAAAAGCACACTTCCACACACCTCACCGTGAACTCAAAACACCCACTCATACACGTCAAAAGTGTCGTACAGCAAATGTAGAAATAGCACCACCAAAGACCTTTCACCCGTGGGACCCCAGCTCCTGAAAGAAACCAAAAGCAAAATAAATCTCAGACAGAAAGGAAGGAAACAGCGAATTAAGGTCACAATTCCACCGTAATATGATGGATAGTCACCAAGCACAATATGATTCACCATATACACCGCTTAAACAAAACCAATGAAGAACTTGATTAAAAGGTTGAGGGAAGCAAAACCCAAAAGGAGCGGCCACGTCGTCTTCAAGCCAGCCCCGATACTTGCACGTTGCTCGACCCCACAGTAGACCAGACAATACCGGTTAAAACAAATCACAGAAGCCAAATGGCAGCAGCAGAATTCCCCTTTTAAATAGTTGTAAGCCAAGGTTGTTCACTCGGCACGCAGCGAGGGAAAAGTTGAATCGCAGCAATAATCACCCAGGACGAAAAAGAAGAGAAGGAGAGAAGGAGAGAAGGAGGATCCAAACGCGGATAGATAAGTTCCTGAGAATCAATTCACCGCTCAGGATACGCAGCCTTCAAATAACCTGCTGTTAAACTGCAGGGAGGGCAATAAACAGATCCAAAGCAGCATCCAACAGGGACACACACTGAAAAGACAGGCTGAAATGTCTTTAGCAACCGCAAAAGGGGAGGATCCGGGCGTGACACATGCCAGGCTCAAACCAACCCACTCTAAATAGTGCCTGCTCGCTACTGATTGGTGGTCAGGAGTGTCAATCACCACCTGAACCTCATTCATTCTGTCACATAAATAATAAGCTTTTAATAGCCATTTGCTTCTTATATTAGCCACCACTCCTTATACTATCCAGAAGATCTGTTGAGGTAATATGAATAGTTTTGTTGTTAAAATAAAAATTTGCCATTAATAATTCTTGATTCTGAGTCATTTATATTTTCTCCCTGCAGTGTTTAATTTAAGTGTTTACCATAGTAACAGCTGAAATATATATGGCTTTGCAAAGTTGTTAGAAAGTAACTGTAGAGCCAAGTAGCTGACTGAGTTTTACAGGAAACTTCCTGCATGGTCAGAAACAGAACAGTCTTGTGGGTCCTATAGGTATCCTGGCTAAACCACCTGGACCAGGGGATTCAGCGGATCCTTCAGACTTGTGGTGCGGAGTAAAACAGCGAGATATGAGGGAGTCCAGGGATTCTGTGAATTCTAATGATTAGGTGAGTGCCCTCTAGTGGAAATCCATGGCAAAAGCAGGTAGAATCCCTACTGATTCAAAGGACTCGCTAGACCCAGATCCGTTCACTGAGTGATTCAGAAGTATTCAAATCTGTAAGCAGTTTCAGATTTCACATCTATATAGAAAAACCATGAAAGACCCAAGAGCTCACTCCCCAGTTACTGTAACTGCATGCTGACTGATATGATGGACTGTGAATGAAGGAAAGAAAATGAATTGTAATGAAATTAAATGAATTTGTAATATGGCAGGAAACATTAAAAACAGCCACCTCAAAACTAGTTACTTCCTGTTACCAATTACTTTAACAGCTGGGGCTGTTAAAGATCATCACTTCTTCACCAATAAGATTTTTGAACAGTACTTATTTTTACACCTTTTTCAACCTCACAGATACAAAAGACTTCTAATAGCAAGAATGAGCCAACAGTTGCAAATAATAAATAAAAATAAACATTATGCATTGCCGCGAAAAACTGCATCTTCAACATGAGCAGCGCTGTTGCTTCAATGTGCTTCAAGGCCACCACCATTGTCCCCATGCACACCATCCCCTCCCCACCACCAATCAACAATCAGTAATTCAAGAGTCTTGTCATTAGGCATCTCAAGACACAGCTCCCCCCTCAATGCATCCACTGCAGTGTATCATCCTAACTGCTCCACAGAAGACACCATCTCCACCACACTCCACCTGGCCCTCACTCATCTGGAAAATAAGGACACAAACATGCAAATGCTGTTCATTGACTCCAGTTCAGCATTTAACACCATTATTCCTTAGCACCCGATTGGGAAGCTAAGTCGGTTGGGCCTGAACAACTCCCTCTGCAACTGGATGCTGGAATTTTTAAATGAAAAACATCAGGCAGTATGGATCTGGAAACAGCACCTCCATAACCATCTCACTGAGAACTGGGGGTCTTCCCCAGGGCTGTGTGCTCAACACCCTGCTGACTTATGACTGTGTAGCAATGTACAGCTCGAATCACAACATCAAGTTCTCGAATGAAACAACCGTGGTGGGTCTCCTCAACAAGATTGAGGAGTCAGCATACAGATATAAAGTACGGACTGGTGCAAGGCTGTTTTTGAATCTGGAAAAACATAGGAGATGGTTGTTTACTTCAGGAGGATAGGTAATGATCATTCCCCAATGAAAATCAATGGCCCATTTGTGGCGATCTTCAAAAACAAAAAAAAATCTTCACCTGGCAGAGAAGCTCACCTGGTCCCTCAAAACCAGCATAGCATAAAGCAGTGTCTCTACTTCTTAAAAAAGCTAAGTAAGTCCCAACTCCCACACATCCTCACAACGTTTTACAGAGGACCATCTAAAGCATCCTGAGCAGCTGTATCATTGCTGGGTTTGGGAATTTCATATCTCAAGACCCTACAGCGAATAGTGAGGATGCTGTGAAGATCACCAAAGTTTCGCTATCCTACATCATGGACATTTACACAACATGCTACATCTACAAAGCCATGAACATTGTTGATGAAAACACTCATGTTTTTAACAGCAAAGTTATTTTTAAGTTATTTTAATATGTGAGACAAAGAAACTGGACTGACACACACACACACACACACACACACACACACACACACACACACACACACACACACACACACAAAAAATCACATTAACTGTTAACATTACATTTTTGCACAAATGCTGCTAAAACCATTCAGGGTTTACATGTACAGTATTTATTATTATACAGACATTTCATTTACACTTACACAAATATTCTGTACTGTCAGTGCTGCAGTTTCTCTGTTCTACTGTCTCACTGTCTTTGCACTAAATGTCACACACATGCACTGTATGTTCTGCATTTTGTATAATTTTTAGTTAAATATGTTACAATGATTACATTCAGAAAAAAATATTATATTTATTACAGTTGCAAAAATGCAGTTTATTTAAATGTTGAGATAATGTGAATAAAATCAGACAGTGTCAAAATGATGTTGATTATATGTGACATATATATATATATATATATATATATATATATATATATATATATATATATATAATATATATATATATATATATATATATATAAAATATATATCAGGGGTCACCAACCTTTTTGAAAATGAGAGCTAGTTCTTGGGTACCGTTTAGTCTGAAGGGCTACCAGTTTGATACACAGTTTTCAGTTTGATCTGAAATAACAAATTTGCTCAATTTACATTTTATTATATTTTATTATTAATAATAAATGATATTTATCTATATGAAGACACTGATCAGGTTAATGCTTTATTATAATAATTATCAACAGTGATTTGACAAAGTAGGAAACAGCTATTTTTAGAAAAGGCCCGTGGGCTACTCATGTGGTCCTTGCGGGCTTCTTGGTGCCCGCGGGCACCACGTTGGTGACCCCTGATATATATAGTGTGTGTTCAACTTTATCTTACAGAGGAAACATAACACTTATTCTTCATTTACTGCCATGGCACATTGGTCATCATTATTACCTGTAAAATAAAATATCAAATAATTTAACAAACAATCAAATAACAAAAATTTGTTTATTCTTGTAACTTGTTATTGTTTTGAAGTTCTTACCATGAGCTCTGTAACATTTTACATTTAGAATGACTGTCACCAGGAGATACGGAGAGGCTGCTATTAGAGTACTGATCAGTTTCAGCACTGACACTGAAGTTCCTACAAATGAGACAAAGCATAAACAAACACATTCTACTGGGGGATTATTAAAAGCATCTTCATCTTCTGCATCACTGCCTGGTTTGATAATTGTGCTGTTTCAGATCGTTTCACTGTCTACTGTACTGTATATGACTGAAATGACAACGGAAGCCAACCTGTTTCGAAGAAAATATAGGTTTAATTTAATGGCAGAAAAAATGGATTTGTTTGAAAGTGTTACATAAAATATTTAAATTGTTTTCTATTTTTTAGAAACAATTTATTTCCTTACACTAAATGTCATGCCTTATCAATAATAATAGGCTAAGATGCCACTGAAATACTAGATAAACTAACGAGATAAATAATTCCACAGTGGATCTATGATAATACAAATAACTAGGAACAGGAGACCATTTTGTTTATTTATGCTCCGTTTAGTAAATGTTTTTTAAGAAGATTAATGAATATTATAATTGCATTCTGAATCAGATATACACTACATTTTCTCTCATATGCAAGTAAAATTCTATTGGTTTCCATTCAACACAGTCTCAATGCATTTCGTGATACAGTAAACCCCGTTGTACGAGCAACCTATAGTACGAGCAAACGGAGATACGAGCAACCTCGCTCGCAAAATTTTACCCTGTTTCACGAGCAAATTTCGAAGGCACGAGCAAACCCACGCTGCCGGTTCCCTGTTTTCGGTTTTTACATTCATTAATGAGTTCGAACTTATGAGCAAATGGACCTACGAGCAATTTTCAAGAACGAATTATACTCGTACAACGGGGTTTTACTGTATTGTCACAAACTCTAATCTATTGATTCATGTTCATGAACACCAATTTCCCTCTTTTTTCCATGTCATTCAGCACGAATGCCATAGCAACGGAGACAGAGGATCATAGGTAATGCTGACAGAAATGCAAAAGGTAATTTTTAGCAGTGTATAAGGCAGAAAATATACGGTTAATGTAAGGGTAAGGGTAATACTGTAAAGTGTTTCACTAATTAACGCAGTCTTCTTAATTAAACAGGTGAATGTATTTAATGTATTTTGACTGGATGAAACCAGTGAAAGTTTATAATAGCGAGTAGCTTACAGAGTATAAAGCAATAAAAACAAGGAAAAAATCTCCTGCTTAAATGTTGAGTAATAGCACTTAAAGATTAAAAAATCAATAACAAACATCTGTGGTATCCAGTGGAAGAAAGAAAAAATTGGACCAGGCACCAAAACTAAGAGGCCAATTCATATCTATAAATAAATCAATAGATTACATTCTATGACTATATCATGAAATGCTGTTCGTAGACCCTTTTTAAATAGTATGAAGGAGCATGTTGTCAAATGTAAATGACACAGAAACACTTGTAAGCCATTAATTGTAAATAATAAAATATCACTATTCTTCTATCCAGTGTTGGGCAGTAACGCGTTACTTTTGACTGTAACTAATACTGTAACGCGTTACTTTAAAAAAATAAAGTAACTTCGTTATCGTTAGCGTATGGTGCGTTACCCGTTACTTTTTTAAATGAATGAATTTGGGCTGAAGTGTAGACTACAGCCTAACCTGTTTACAGCAGCGTTGCATTGTAGGATTGGTGGATGAACCACTGTAAACACAAAGAAGACGCACTGTGGGCGTGTCTCCGTTTATTCAGGTCTGTGCGGCAGTAATGGCGAGTCGAGGCGAGAGCAAGACGAGTTTCTCAAAGTGGAAATATGCTCATTATTTCACTTTAGTTGAGTATAAAGACAAAAACTTTTCAAAGTCAAATATAAGCTGTGTCTTTCTGGTTTGAAGCTCGTATATACTGCGATAAACAGCAACTCCAGTCTGTTGAAGCTCCTCCAGGAACTCCATGCTAGAAGCTAGTAGCTAGAAGCTAACCCGGTGTTCTACATTGTTGATAGTTTTCATACTTCAGCTGTGAAAGGAACATGTTTAAGAGCTCAACGCAACAGCAGAAACCACTTAAGTTTTTGATTGTGAATATATTATTCAGCTTGTTTTGTTAATTATTTCAGAAATCCTTGTGATATATTCAGTTTGTGCTGCTGGTCTGACTTTAATAAAATAGTGTTTAAAAATGACTTTGTGTTTAAGTCAGTTTTGTGTTTGTAGACCATAACGCATAAAAGGGCATTAATGGGAACATTTAAGAACGTTCTTTAAAAAGTAACTAAAAAGTTACTTTTAACAGTAACGCATTACTTTTTGGTGTAAATAATCAACAAAGTAACTAAGTTACTTTTTGAATCAACTAATGAGTAACTGTAACTAGTTACTATTTTTTAGTAACTAGCACAACACTGCTTCTATCCATACAAACAAAATACTGAATTAAGCTGATATGATTACATAGTGCTATAGCACACTGAACACAATGTAGGTACGTGTAGGTGTAAAATATACTTGTTCTGGTCTGCTCACAGCTCAGTGTCTCTGTGGCAGAACTTGAGCTGACGTTGTTAGATGCAGTGCAGTTCAGTGTAACAGCTCCTTCTGCTGGTGAGAGACTGAACTGCAGCTGAGCTCCACGCGCTGTTTTATAGCCACTCCATAGGTAGGAGACATTTTCAGCTCCGAGCGCTGCACACTTCACATCAACATCACAGCTGTTTGTAGACACCGGCCATGTTTGTGACTTCTTAATCTGTACAGAGGTTATGGAACCTATTCGTACATTTACAAAACAAGCAAACAAACAAAATAAAAAGCACACACACACACACACACACACACACACACACACACACACACACAAAGTGAAAAAACATCTGAAATGATTTTCTAAAACAAATGTATTCACAAAGCTTAGGTCATAATTTAGCAATGCAAAATAATAAAAATGTTGCCTTCAAGAGAGTGTAAATGATTCCCAATAAATATATGAAAGTTTTTTTAATTCTACATATAACAATTAAATTCATAATGTGAATCATACTTACTTTGAACATAAACTTTAAATATTTGAGTTGTATACTGTCTGCTAATGCTTTTTGCAACCACTGAGAATGTTCCAGAGTCTTGGGGCTGAAGATCTTGTACAGTTACTCCAACTGGATTATAGTTCTCCTTTAATCTTTTACTGAACTGGGATTTTAGAAATGTGAAATTTTGGTCTGTTCTGTATTCAGAAAAAGTGGTGCTATTGAACTTCCACTGAACTGATAACCCTGATTCTATTGGGTTATTAAAAGGAAGATCCAAGGAGCTCCCAACTTTGAGCACCATCACTGTGTCACCCAAAGAAACACACACACCTGCAGCAGAGGAAAATATAACAATTAGTGTACGCAATACATATGTTCATGAACACCAATTTCCCTCTTTTTCCATGTCACTCAGCACGAATGCCATAGCAACGGAGACAGAGGATCATGGGTAATGCTGACAGAAATGCAAAAGGTAATTTTTAGCAGAGTATAAGGCAGAAAATATACGGTTAAGGTAAGGGTAATACTGTAATGTGTTTCACTAATTAACGCAGTCTCCTTAATTAAACAGGTGAATGTATTTAATGTATTTTGACTGGATGAAACCAGTGAAAGTTTATAATAGCGAGTAGCTTACAGAGTATAAAGCAATAAAAACAAGGAAAAAATCTCCTGCTTAAATGTTGAGTAATAGCATACATTTACAAAACAAACAAACAAACAAACAAACAAACAAAATAAAAATCACACACACACACACACACACACACACACACACACACACACGTGAAAAACATCTGAAATGATTTTCTAAAACAAATGTATTCACAAAGCTTGGGTTATAATTTAGCAATGCAAAATAATAAACATGTTGCCTTCAAAAGAGTGTAAATGATTTCCAATAAATATACTAAAGTTTTTAATTCTACATAATAAAATTAAATTCATAATGTGAATCATACTTACTTTGAACATAAACTTTAAATATTAGTGTTTTATACTGTCTGTAAAAGCTATCTGCAACCACTGAGAATGTTCCAGAGTCTTGGGGCTGAAGATCTTGTACAGTTACTCCAACTGGATTATAGTTCTCCTTCAATCTTCCACTGAACTGGGATTCTAGAATTGTGTAATTTTGGTCTGTACTGTATTCAGAAAAAGTGGTGCTATTGAACTTCCACTTAATTGATAACCCTGATTCTATTGGGTTATTAAAAGGAAGCTCCAAGGAGCTCCCAACTTTGAGCACCATCACTGTGTCAGCCAAAGCAACATACACACCTGCAGCAGAGGAAAATATAACAATCAGTGTGCGCAATAAATATGCACATATGGAACTGTGTGTATACTATGTTCAAAACAGTATATCAAAACAGTAATTCTTTGCAAATTCAGACCAGCACCAACAGAATTCCTGAACAAATATATATATATATATATATATATATATATATATATATATATATATATATATATATATATATATATATATATATTAGTGTAACGGTACACATTCATACCAAAATTATTTTGGTACAGGGCTTTCGGTTTGGTGCATGTTGACTGAATGCAATCCTTTTTTATGTTACATTTCCCTCAGGAATTTAGAACTTCATGGCAGAGTGGTTAAACAGAAGTCTCTTCTGGGGCAAAACCCATGGAAACCTATTTTGAGTTTGCTAACAGGCACCTGAAGGACTCTCAGACTGTGTGGAACAAGATTTTCTGGTCTGATGAAACCAAGATTGGTTTGGCCTGAATTCTAGACGTTATTTTTATGAGGAAACCAGGTACCGCTCATCATCTTCCCAAACAGATCTCAGAAGTGAAGCATGACAGCAGAGGTGGGAAGTAACGAAGTACAAATACTTTGTTACTGTACTTAAGTAGATTTTTTTGGTATCAGTACTTTACCCCACTATTTATTTTTCAGACAACTTTTTACCTTTACTTATTACATTTTACACAAATATCTGTATATATATATATATATATATATATATATATATATATATATATATATATATATATATATATATAAAAGCTTGACTTGACTTGTAGAGGTGCACTTTCTCCGGTATCACCTCATTAACTGTCCGTGTGGAAACATAGCAAAGGCTCTTAATAATGTCCAGACGTCTCTGCACTGTTATAGCCTATATATTTAATCACTGTACATATGCTTACATGCTGTAAATATGATACATATTTATCTGCACTTTTTGCACTTTTGCCGAACTGCATTTTGTTGCTGTGTACCTGTACTATGCAATGACAATAAAGTTCTATCTATCTATCTATCTATCTATCTATCTATCTATCTATCTATCTATCTATCTATCTATCTATCTATCTATCGATCTATCAAATATTAATATGATGAGAGGTCCAGTTAACAGCTAAAACAGGTAGAAGTAATAACTACTTTTTACTTGAGTACATGTCCGAGCCAAGACTTCTTTACTTTCACTTGAGTAAAAAGATATAATCAGTAATTTAACTTTTACCCGAGTATTTTAAAACATGAGTATCTGTACTTCTACTTAAGTAATAGATGTGTGTACTTTTGCCACCTCTGCATGACAGTGACAACATCATGCTGTGCAGCAGGGACTGTGCAACTGGTAAAGGACTGCCAAAGTTGCTTCAATTAAGTACTGAGTGAAGGATTTGTATACTTTTGTGCATGATTTTTTAATTAAAAAAACATACATTCATTTCTAGAATTCTGTTTTCACTTTGTCATTACCACAGTGGCCAACTATTAAAATGCATTCATTATGCTATCCAATAATTTTAACAGAGATTTTCTTAAGCTAACCATAGCAGATAAAGAATGATAAAAGTAGACAGTTATATGAAAAAAAAAAAACTGCAGTTGGGTCCTGTAAGTGTCAGGACAAATGCAAAATATCAGAATATTTTAGGCAATAAATCTGTTACAGAAGATTTTTAAATTTACAGAATGCATAGTGAACAGCACATTTAATGTTCAACAGTTCTAACAGTCGAGAATTGTTTAGTGATATAGAGTCAAAGCTCAAACTTTTTTAAATGTATTCACCGAAAAACATTTTCTATTCACATTTTTTATGAATTACAATATTTGGAAACTTCAGTATAATATAAGTGGAAAAGCTAAAAAAAAAAAAAAAATGTATTACTTAATAAATTAATTAATTAATTAATTCACCCATGCTATGTAGCCTATAATATTTTATGTCAAAGTCCATAAATTAATTCTCTGCCCTCACTTACAACATTATAAAAGCATGAAAGCTTAGTAAATGTGCAAATAATGATTATAGTCTTTGACATAAATCATTAAAACATCTTGTCATTATTAAATACAGTATGCATTAAAAATCCCAAATTCATCCCTGTACATACCCTTAAAAATCACAAACATTAGTGCTTTAAAGATGGAAACACGACATGCATGATAGTCGTGCATTGCTGTTTTAGTCCTGTTTTGTCCTGCTGGAGCTCGGTGTAGATTTCTGATACAAAAGTAGACAGTCCAAAACACCAAAACTCTTCCTGACTTGCTCAGTGTCTGATCTCATGATCTATAAACTGTTTGCTGTGGGTGGATGTAAAGGCTCAAAAGTATTTTCACACCTTGTGTGTTTTTAGAAAGTGGTTGTGCTGTCCTCACTGCAGTGTAGCAACTGTAGCTATACAGCCAGCTAACTCTGATGCAAAATGACGACAAGTCGTAGTGAGCGATTTCTTGCTGTTTACTGTGGCTTTCAACATCATCTTACATGACAGAGTGAAAACTGTAACAAAGGAAAAAAGTTCGAATGTTTTAACAAATCTTGTCTAATGAAATATACCTGTATCTACATGTAAATAAACACTGTAACTATGTTTGGTCTTTTCTTTTTAAACAGTATTGTAACATTAACTTATTAACATAATGAATTTTGTACTTACGACATTGCTTCTAGTGCTAAAAACAGATGGATTACAAGTGCACACATACTGTCAGCTTCCTTTCTTCTATACAGGAAATAACCTCTAACCCCGAACTCCAGGTCTACATCGTATCAAAATAAAAGTCCTTAACATTTTGCCTTAATGGCAACACACTCCCCGCCTGGCATCTGTGAGGTCACTACACTTAACAAATTATGTATTAACTAAACATATGAACATCATTCTTTACTCAGAAGCAAAACAAGTTCTGTCACTGGTCTAAGGTACTTTTTTGAATGTCCTTGATCTGTGGTCTTCAATTCCACCTTACGGACTTTCCCGTCTTCTCCAGGAATAGCCTTTGTGATTATCGCCATAGGCCAGTTGTTGCGGACAACTAGGTTGTCCTTGAGGAGGACGACATCTCCTTCTTGCAGATTTTGGTGGGACTTGGTCCATTTCTTCCGGCCTTGTAAAGTTGACAAGTACACTTGTCTCCAACGGCGCCAGAACATGTTTGACAAGGCTTGTACTTGTCTCCACTGCTTAGTTAGGAGGTCTCTGTCCGTAAAGTCTCCTGGAGGAGGTGGAGTACTGACTTTCTGAGTTAACAACATAGATGGTGTGAGAATGAATGGATCCTCTGGATCATTTGAAACTGGAACCAGAGGCCTTGCATTCATAATTGCTGCCACCTCCGCCATTAGTGTGCACAAGACTTCATGGGTCAGGCGAGTGCCATTTTCAAGAAGCATTGACTCCAGGATCCTTCGAGCCACTCCAATGAGGCGTTCCCATGAACCACCCATGTGCGAAGCATGTGGTGGGTTAAACACCCAGGAGCATCCTTGCTGGTGTAGGTACCTCTGTACAGCGGTGTCTGGTTGGTCTGCGCTCATCCCGAGTTCTCTGCAGGCCCCTATGAAATTCGTGCCACAATCTGACCGTAGTTGTTTGGCTGGTCCTCTTATGGCGAAGAAACGCCTTAAGGCATTGATACAGCTTGAAGTGTCCATTGAGGCAATCACCTCAATGTGAACCGCCCTGGAGCTCATACAACAGAATAATATGGCCCACCTCTTGCTCTCAGGCTGAACTCCTCTTGTACGTCTGGTAGTGATGTGCCATGGTCCGAAGACATCTAGCCCCACATACGTGAAGGGAGGGCAGGCCTTGAGACGCTCCGGTGGCAAATCTGCCATTAGTTGCTCCTGCATCCGTCCTCTGAGTCTCGACAGGTCACGCATTTGTGAAGAGTTGAGTTAATGAGCCTTTTACCTCCCAAAATCCAGAGTCCTGCAGCTCTCACAGCGCCTTCTGTTAAATGGCGACCCTGATGTTTTACTTGGGTATGATGATGTCTGATGAGCAGCAAGGAAACATGGTTGTCCTTTGGGAGAATTACAGGGTTCTTTTGGTCAACCTCGTCTGCGTTTTCAGGCGGCCTCCGATACAGATGAGGTCATTCTGCAAGATAGGGTTGAGACGACGTAGACAGCTGTTTATAGGAATTGGCTTGTCTCTTTCTAGAGTTTCAAATTCCTTTCCAAATGCTTTTCTCTGAACGGCTCTAATGATGACTTCTCTGGCTTGGGAAAGCTCATCCGGAGAGCGAGGCAGCTCACATTTATGCCATCCTCTACACTTGTCCATCATGTTAGGGGACTTGTAAGATCTTGCAACATGAATTAAGAATGCCACAGCTCGCTGGAGAGTGTTAAAGGTGGAGAACCTCTCAAAACGCTCTATGCTGAGACCTTTCTTTTGTAGCTGGGTGGCATAACTCTTCACATCCGGACGAATCTCCGCATCCAATTCTGGTGAGACTAAACTGAATGACTGAGTAGGCTCTGGTTGACTGGAAAGCTTACGCAAAAAGGTAGGTCCACTGAACCACATTGTTTGTGTGAGACGTGATGCTGGAACAGACCTTGACGCAATGTCAGCTGGATTGTCCTCTGTGCGTACGTATTGCCACTGTTCAGGATTTGTGGTCTGGCGAATACGCTGGACTCGATTGTGGACATATACATAAAACCGTCTGGATTGGTTATGAATGTATCCAAGGACCACTCTGCTATCAGTGTAAAACTTAATGGAATCTAGCTTCAAGTCCAGTTCATCCTGAATCAGTTCAGCCACTTCCACAGCCAAAACCGCAGCACATAGTTCAAGTCTCGGTATGGTTGGCTCTGATTGAGGAGCAAGTTTAGACTTCCCCATGACAAATCCAATGTCAACAATGTCTTCTTGGATGGTCTTCAAATAGGCTACAGCCCCAATGGCCATAGTAGAAGCATCACAGAACACACAGAGTTCTATGCTCGGCCTTGGTTAGAGAGAGGCCTGTGTACATCCTTGAAATATGGAAGTGCTTCAACTCTTGAAGTGAGTTTCGCCAAGCCTCCCACTTGCCTAATTTCTCTTCAGGTAACGGAGTGTCCCACTCTGAAGCCTCAGAATTCAGCTCTCTGAGAAGGGCTCTGCCTTGGATTACAACAGGAGCCAAAAAACCCAAGGGATCAAAAACACTGTTCACCATGGAGAGAACTCCACGACGGTAAACGGTTTTACATCAACTGACACAGAAAAGGTGAATGTGTCCGTAGCTACCTCCCACAGGAGGCCTAAGCTGCGTTGGATGGGTGACTCCTTCCCACAGAGGTCTACCTCTTTTCCAGCTGCCACACAGTCCTCACTTGGGAAAGCTGCCAAGACTGCCGGACTATTTGATGCAAACTTGTGGAGCCTGAGGTTCGACTCAGCAAGTGAAGCCTGAGTCCTACGCAACAAGTCAATGGCTTCAGCATCAGTAGGGACAGAACAAAGACCGTCATCAACATAAAAGTGACGTTCAACAAAGTTGACTGTGTCTTGTCCATATCTTTGTGCACCCTTTCTGACAGCCCTTCTAAGCCCATAAATTGCCACTGCTGGAGACGGGCTGTTCCCGAACACGTGGACCTTCATCCTGTAGTCTACGACTTCACTTGTTACATCATTGTTCTTGAACCATAAAAATCTCAAATAGTTCCTGTGTTTTTCTTCTACGAGGAAGCAGTAAAACATCTGCTGTATGTCTGCCATAACAGCCACCTTTTCCTTCGAACCGCATGAGTACTCCCAGAAGGGAGTTGTTAAGATCAGGGCCAGTCAATAGGACATTATTTAAGGAGATTCCGGAGTGTTGGGCACTCGAATCAAACACCACCCTGATTTGACCTGGTTTTTGTGGGTGAAATACTGCAAAGCTTGGTAAGTACCAACACTCTTCGTCTTCCCTTAGTCCTGGTGCCACCTCAGCATGATCATTTTCCAGCAGTTTTCCCATGAATGCCACATATTGCTGTTCCATCTCCGGCTTTCTTCTCAAATTGCATTGAAGTGATTCGAATCGTTTGAGTGCTTGGCTGCGGTTGTTGGGCAACCGTTCTCTAGGCTGCCTGAACGGTAGTGGAGCGACCCAATTGTTTGAATCATTTCTGTAGACTTCTTTGTCCATTATGTTCAAGAAAGTCTCATCCTCAATTGATGGTGCCAGCTTGTTGTCCTGTTCGGTGCGGTCAAATACATTTTTACCCAGCCTGTCTTCTTTAGCCCTGCTGAGCCCTAAGACACTCTTCCTGGGCTCTTTGCCATGAAGTTCATCACTGACATGCATAAAACTTGTGCATGGTTGGAGGAGCGAGGGCCGTTGACAATCATGCACTGTTGTCCTGTAAGTGCTGACATTTGGCTTGTGCGCATTTCCTAGGCAGACCTCTCCAATCAACACCCAACCTAGGTCAAGACGTTGAGCAAAAGGGGCGTTGGGAGGGCCATTTACTTGTTCCCTTACCTTGTGCACTCTAATTACGTCTCTACCAAGCAGCAGGAGGATCTCCGCAGTGGGGTCCAACTCGGGAATGTGTTCTGCTACTTTGACGAGGTGAGGTTGATGAAGAGCGGCGTTCAGCGTGGGAATTTCAGCCCGGTTGTCAGGTAAGTCATTACATTCAATAAGTGGGGGGAGAGGGATTGTCACTTTCCCATCAAGTGCTTTGACCATAAAATCTTCAGCCCTTCTGCCAAATGTTTCCTCTGTGCCGGAACACGTTCTCAATAAGTAAGGATATGGCTTACTCTGAACGTTGAAAAGGTCAAAGAAACTAGACGTCGCCAATGACCGGTTGCTTTGGTCATCTAAAACGATATATGCCTTGATGGCTTTATCTGGAGAGCCCTTGTGATACACCTTTGCTAGGCATATCTTGGAACATGACCTCCCAACTTGTCCTGCACCACATACT
The DNA here is from genome assembly GCF_014805685.1 of Silurus meridionalis. Taxonomy (NCBI): domain Eukaryota; kingdom Metazoa; phylum Chordata; class Actinopteri; order Siluriformes; family Siluridae; genus Silurus; species Silurus meridionalis. Next base: position 70,497 of record NC_060889.1, on the reverse strand, counting down.
TCAGTACAGCTTGAACTGACGACTTCCCTACTGTTGTTACCCTCTTCTCCCTCCCCGCCATTCTGCGATGAGGTTACAGGAGCTGTGGTCTGCGGTGGAGGGCCCGGATGCATAGCGGAGACATGATTGGTGCTGTCACACTCAGAACATTTCACTACTGCAGTGCAGTCCTTCACATGACTATTTGAGCCACAGCACTTAAAGCAGAATCCTCTCTCTTTCAGAAAGGCTTTCCTGTCTTGAAGGTCTTTTGCTCTAAAGGCTTTGCACTTCTTCAGTGGATGTGGCTTTGCATGTATTGGGCAGCTCTTATTTGGATCACTGGAAGTGCTTGACTCTGCTGGGGAGAAATTGGTCTTATGAACTGCAATGGGGTTCTTGGTGCTTTTAAGATAGGGACTTTCAACTTTACAGAAGATCCACTAGCATTTAAAAAGGCAAAACTGGGATCATTCCTTTTCTTTGCCTCATAGCAGATGAATCTGGTAAAGAATTCAAATGGTGGAAACCGTCCTCCATTTTCTTCTTTATACTTTGAACCAGAGATCCATTTTTCTTGAAGTCCATAAGGCAGTTTGGCCACTATAGGTTCAATGCCTCGTGCAGTATCAAGGTAGGACAAACCTGGAAAGTAGCCGTCTTCCTTAGCACACTGCACTTCCATCAGCAGATCTGCTAGCTCCCTTAACTTCAGATTTTCCTTTGCCGAAACTTTAGGGAACTTATCGAGTCGAGTGAAGAGGGCTTTTTCAACTACCTCTGGTGCTGCGTAGCATTCCTGAAGACGTTCCCAGGCTTTTCTGAGTGCTATGTCTGGACTTGCTACATGCACTGAACGCAGGCGTTTCACTTGGTTGCTGGATTCTTTGCCAAGCCATCGAGTCATTAAGTCTAGCTCCTCAGTCGCAGTGAGAGCCAGCCCTTGTGTAGCATTTTTATATGAAGACTGCCAAGCACGATAATTTTCCGGTTTATCGTCAAACTCATACAAGCTTGCGCTCACCAGGTCACGTCGAGCTAAATATTGCGCAAGATGTTCAGTTGCAGACACGCCCTGGTCGGGTTTTAGTTGGGGGTAATAGCACAGAGCAGAAATATTCAAGTCAGTATGAAACTTCTTTGAATCGACCTGAGCATCCTCTCTGTCAGTTAAAGTCTCACCGTATGACAGTTTGACTGCTGGTGGAACATAAGTATCGTCTAGAACATCCTCTGATATATTCACATTTCCTATGTTATTAACCTGTCGTGGCTCATGTAAAGGAACATGGACCTGCGGGTATGGAGAGAAGGGATTGTTCGGACTGAAAATGAGAGTGCCATCCGCAGCAGGCTGAAAAGCCTGTGAGCAAGCCTTCGTAGCTGCTCCCTTTGTGGAGCTAGTGGGGCCAAAATGAGTTTGGACGTATTCGCTTGTCCGCTCCATTTTATCTTCTCCTGAAGCGCTCGTTGCATCCAACAGAATACACTTCGCAACTGTCTCAGCCGATTCCCAAACGGCTGCTTCAGCCTCAGCAGCCGCTGCTTCACGACACATGGCTAGTGTCTCAAGCTCAGTCTCTCTTTTTACTTTCTCCAACTGTGATTCAGCTTCTTTAGCTGCCTTTTCTATTTTAGCTTTAGCCTCTCTTTCTGCATATTCAGCACGTACTTTAGCAGCTGCTGCTTTAGCCCGATGCACGGATTACTGCACGGCTTGATGACGCAGATGAGTGAGAACTTCCACTTGCTACAGAAGACTTAGCACGTTTTCCTTCCATCTTGTCACGATGTTCAACACTAACTTCTCTGTCTTTTCACTGTGCTGTCCTCACTGCAGTGTAGCAACTGTAGCTATACAGCCAGCTAACTCTGATGCAAAATGACGACAAGTCGTAGTGAGCGATTTCTTGCTGTTTACTGTGGCTTTCAACATCATCTTACATGACAGAGTGAAAACTGTAACAAAGGAAAAAAGTTCGAATGTTTTAACAAATCTTGTCTAATGAAATATACCTGTATCTACATGTAAATAAACACTGTAACTATGTTTGGTCTTTTCTTTTTAAACAGTATTGTAACATTAACTTATTAACATAATGAATTTTGTACTTACGACATTGCTTCTAGTGCTAACAACAGATGGATTACAAGTGCACACATACTGTCAGCTTCCTTTCTTCTATACAGGAAATAACCTCTAACCCCGAACTCCAGGTCTACCTCGTATCAAAATAAAAGTCCTTAACATTTTGCCTTAATGGCAACACAGTGGTTAAGAAGTTTTTCTCACTTCTTATACTGTGTCATGGACACTTACTGTGGTTCTGACAAAATAAAACACTTTTAATTAAAGTAAATAAAGCTAAATTGCAGTAGCCCAATGGAAGTTTGGCATGTTTACTGTACTGTTATAAAGTTATTTTTTTTTTATTCTCTCTTATTGGAATAACAGACTCCTGTGTGACTCTGTGGAAACTTTTTCACATCATTGGCCTTTCTTCTTCTCTGAATGCCTGTAAAATAACTTTATCTATGTAAAGAAGTGTTATCGCTTCTATGGGCTGAGGTGACCTGGATCTGATACCAGTCCTGTTGTTTTCTTTGATAATGCTTTTAAATTGAATGATTATTCCTCGAAACTGATCTGTTCAGAATTTTGGCTACTAGGACCTGTGCTGTCTCACTTCCTGTTAAGTGGTGGTAAAGGTTTCTGTGCATGTGACGTGAACAATGCATATGTGACCACAAGGCTTCACACACTGCATATATAATATATATATATATGTATATATATATATATATATATATATATATATATATATATATATATATATATATATATATATATTTTATATGCAGTGTGTGAAGCTCAGGTCACATATGCATTGTTCATATATATATAATTATATAGGCACAAGTCAAAAAGTTGATTTGGTACAACAGGGTTGCATGAAAGAAAAACACTCTTTAAGAAAGACCACAAGCAGTCATGACTAAGCTTTGTCAAAACTTGAAGATTCTAAAGCTTTTTGCAAAATGGTGTTATGTTCAGATGAGACTAATATTAAATTGTTTGGCTGATGTAAATCCAATACAGTTCATCCTCCATATAACACCATTTCTACAGTAAAGCACAAAGGTGGTAATATCGTGGTATTTACATTTACATTTACATTTGCGGCATTTAGCAGACGCCCTTATCCAGAGCGACGTACAAACGTGCTTTAAATCTCTAGTAATTAATAAATCTACACTGGTACGCAAGAATACAAACTCAATATAAATATAACTCGAATTCTACAAACTTGGAAAGTGCTAATTTAGGTATTTCAGGAAGAGGAAGGTCTTCAGTCGTCGCTTAAAGATAATCAGGGACTCTGCTGTACGGACATCTAGGGGAAGTTCATTCCACCACCTCGGTGCCAGAACAGAGAAGAGCCTTGAATTGTACTTACCTCTCATTCTGAGAGAGGGTGGTACCAATCGAGCAGTGCTGGAGGATCTCAGACAGCGTGGTGCAGTGCGAGATGTGATGAGGTCACTGAGGTGACCTGGTATTAGGTGTGTGTGTGTGTGTCTGTGTGTGTGTGTGTGTGTGTGTGTGTGTCTGTCTGTCTGTCTGTGTGTGTGTGTGTGTGTAGGTAAAAGACATTAATATTTTGAATGCATTGACAATACTGAACTTACAAAGTTGCATGAATTTATTGAAGTAAAACAGGCAGACATTTCCATATTTAATATACCTTAAATTTGTTTTGCTTGAATGAGACTCTGGTTATGGCTCCATTTTATTAAATACCTTTGGTTTAAATTTGCCAGCTTGCAGTTCATAATCTGATTTAGGTGTAAACAGATAAGAAATGTTGAGATTCCATGGTTATATGTGGTTATACTTCATAAACATAAACAGAAACAGGGTTTTGTAAATTTATGCAAATACAAATTTAAACACAATTTTCAGAGCACCTATGTTTACTTTTTGTAAATTACAGAATGTAAGAAATGTAAAAGAAATCAACTGGTATTTATTGATGAATGCATTGTAATATGCTCATACACATATTCTCATGTTCTCACAAAAAGTTTTACAGATGGACACATAACTTGCACTGCATTTGTACATAAGTAGTCTTGTACTTGTTGTGCAAAGCATAATGAGTTGATTCAGGTGTGTTTAGTGTATATTCTGGTTGAAACATTTCATTTAGAAGCTTAAATTGTAAATGTTTTTTACAGTGTGTGCACTGTGCTGCTCCCTAGACATAATTATGGTAATGATGATTTAGGTTTAGAATGAAGTAATGACAGACATATCTTCATGGATGAGTGCTTACTACCTAAAACTCAACCCCAGCAAAACAGAACTACTGGTCATCCCAAGTGATTCATCTCCAGGTCAAGATCTCCAAATAACTCTTCGTGCCTTTGCTCTCCCCTTCAGCCACTGCTCATAACCTTGGGGTAATTATGGACAATGAACTGTACCACATTCTCTCAGAATAAGAGGTAAGTATACTTCAAGGCTCTTCTCTGTTCTGGCACCGAGGTGGTGGAACGAACTTCCCCTCAATGTCTGTACAGTGGAGTTCCTGACTATCTTCACACGACGATTGAAGATCTACCTCTTCCTGAAAACATTTAAATAAGCACTTTCCAAGTTTGCTTTGTAGAATTCAAGAGTAATATTTATTTATATTAAGTTTGTCTTCCTGAGTACCAGTGTAGATTTATTCATTGCTAGAGACTCTAAGCACTTTTTTGTATGTTGCTCTCTCTTAGCTAAATCTGCTAAATGCCGCAAATGTAAATGTAAATGTAAATGTAAATACAATGTCTATAGGTTACGTATGTAACCCTAGTTTCCTAAAGGAAACGAGAGGCTGCATCGCAATGCTCTGGGAACGTTGTCCATGTGAAGCTAAGACACAAATTTGCAATCTGGACTAATAATGTATCAAAGAAATTGGCGAAACTGCGGGACTGAATTAATTAGACAGAGAATATCAATTAGAGGGTTGGAAAATGCAGAGTGATGTGGAGGGAAAACTCGCATTGCAGGTGTGTGCACGCGGATTTAGAATGCAGTGAGAGTTGGAAATGCAATCATTTCAGTGAGTTAATGATGCAGATTTAATGCACGAGTACTTTCTGAAAGAAGATGGTGCAAGCTGGAAAGTTAAAGAAATAAACTACTGCGAGTGGCATGCATGAAAGGGAGAACGCATCAGCAAATGGTCACCTGAGGGACACTAATGATTTGAAGAAGTCTCTATCTAAAGACTAATTGCCACTAAATTCTGTGTTATTCGATTTTAATAATGTGCAATATGGAGAATAGTTGTGTATCTTGATAAATATTTAAATGCATTTCTAAAGAAATGCAAAGTGGTGACCTACCACTTCTTTGTTCAAATAGTTCACTTGAAATAGTAATGCTCTGCTTAAATAATGCTTGAAAAGAAGCTAGTATGTAAACAGTTTGTTCCACATTGAGACAGTGTAAGGAACAATCTTTATTTACAATGATTGTGTTTACTAATAAGTAAATGTCGTTATTTTTATAAGCATTATTTTATTTATTTTATTTTTATTTTTTATTCTTTGTGTTTCCTCCTTTAAGGTTGTCAACCTAATTCACTCTGCTGGACCGAATTTAATATTTACTGTCAAACTTGAATGAACTACCAAATACAAGAGCTGAAAAGTGAGTTTGGGTTGTTCCCTGTGTCTCCTATAGTTGACTAATGCTCTTTAACAGATACTTATGTGTAAAATTCCCATATAACTTGACAGTTCAGTTTTGCAATCTGTCAAAATTGGAGGCAGGCTGTCACTGGTGGGGTGACGTTATGACCAGGAAGTATAAAACACACATCTAGTGAAGCCGGATTGGGTCTCTGTGCGCAGTGAATGCCCTGACATGGGGGCATAAAACGCCTAAATGGCGGATGGGTACACTTTAAGTGTGGATGGAGACAACCCTTTTGCAAACTGATCCTTTAGGAACTCCAGGACTGAACCAACTGGGTAGTGGACTGGGACATAATGCTGCTGAGTGCACCACACAGTGAACAGCTGTAATCTCGTGGCATTTGACCTCCTTGTAGAGGGAGCTCTGGACTGGAGAATGGTCTCTACCACCTCAATGGAGAGACCGGAACCTCGGAGCTGTGTCCCCTCAGGGCCTGAATAGCTCTGGCCAGGGGCGAATTATTGTGCCCCCTGACTTCACCCTGTGGCATGACTCCGTAGCCGTAATCCCTGAGCCCCATGACTTTGGAATAGTCTTGGCGCTAAAGTGCAGGTCAGGGAAAAATGGCAGACCACGATGTGGAGGTTGTGATACCGGGAGCTAAAAGCACTCGTCGAGCTTGCTGCACAGAGGGGCTTTATGCTCATCGGCTGGCCAAGCTTTATCCAGGTTCTGCACGGCACATGTCACAACCTCCAGAAGTTTGACGCTCTCGGAGTTGTGACACAGCTTGAGTTCCTTAACGGGAAATACAATACAATCTTGGTCATGATTTAGTCCCTGGTAAAGTGGAAAAAATACTTTATTTAGTCATCCACGTGCATATCCAGTACATAAAAACTAGACAAAGTCCAAGACACAAAAACACTTCCTGACTTGCTCAGTGTTTTATATCTTGTGGTCTATAAATGTTTGCTGTTGGTGGCAATTAACGCAAAAAAAGTGTATGTTTATTTTCACATGTTGTGTATTGTCAGAAAGCAGTAAACATTAAACGAGTTAGGCATGTTTTTGATTGTCCATAAGTGTCCATGTGCAGTAAGGTGTGGTGTAAAGTGTCCTTGTGCGGAATGTTAGGCATGTTTTTGATTGTCCATAAGTGTCCATGTGCAGTAAGGTGTGGTGTAAAGTGTCCTTGTGCGGAATGGTGTGGTATAAAAAAAAGAATATAAGAAATATGAAATAAATATGAAAAGAAAATGAAAATATGAAAAGTAAAGTGCACTGTGCTGTGCAGGTCCAGTGTATAATGTGCCGTATACGAAAAGTGTGATTGTGCAGGGGAAAAAGTGTGATGATGGAAAGAGTGGGCCAGTTCTTAGATCCTGGATGTTTCCTGGTTTAAACTCCGAATGGCCTGCGGAAGAAGCTCCTCCTCATTCTCTCTGTGGTCGCTTTCAGGGAGCAGAAGCGTTTCCCCGAACGCAACAGAGAAAAGAGTCCATTGTTGGGATGGCTGAGGTCCTTCACGATTTTCCTGGCTCTGGTCCTGCACCGCATGCTGTAGATGTCCTGCAGGTCAGGAGCTCGGTGTGGATGGTACGTTCAGCTGAACGCACCACCCTCTGGAGGGCTCGTCTGTCCTGCATGGTGCTGTTCCCGAACCAGGAAGTGATGCTACCCGTCAGAACACTCTCAATAGTGCAAGTGTAAAAAGTCTTAAGCACCTGAGAGGGTAGTTTAAAGTCCCTTAAGCGTCTCAGATGGTACAGACGCTGCCGGGCCTTCTTCACCAGGGTGTTGATGTGACAGGACCAAGACAGGTCCTGTGTGATGTGAACACCCAGGTACCGGAAACTGTCCACTCTTTCCACTGGAGTCCCGCAGATGTTTAGCGGTTGGTATGACCGCTCCTGCTTCGTGCTGAAGTCCACGATCAACTCCTTAGTCTTGCTGACGTTCAGGAGAAGGTTGTTCTCCTGGCACCATCTCTCCAGGTTTTTAACCTCCTGTAGGTAGGCCGTCTCGTTGTTGTTGGAGATCAGGCCCACCACAACGGTGTCGTCAGCAAACTTGATGATGGATGTGGAGTTGGAAGTGGCCACACAGTCATGTGTGTACAGCGAGTACAGCAGGGGGCTCAAAACACAACCCTGGGGGGCTCCAGTGCTGAGGGTGAGGGTGGATGAGGTGTGTTTTCCCACCCGTACAGCTTGTGGTCTGTCCGTCAGGAAGTTAGAGATCCATTGACACAGCGGCAGGCTGAGTCCCAGGACCTCCAACTTAGAGGTGAGTGTGGAGGGAATTATGGTGTTGAACGCTGAACTGTAGTCCACGAACAACATCTTTGTGTAATTCCCGTTTCTTTGGTCCAGGTGGCTGATAGTTGTGTGGAGAAGATGTGCAATTGCGTCCTCAGTCGAACGGTTCTGACGGTACGCAAACTGTAGTGGGTCCAGTGTGACCGGTAGTGAGGCAGTGATGAAGTCTCTGACCAGTCTCTCAAAGCACTTCATTACTACTGAGGTCAGAGCTACAGGGCGATAGTCATTTAGGCAGGCGGGCTGGGGTTTCTTCGGGACAGGGACAATAGTGGACTGTTTAAAACATGAGGGGACAACAGACTGTTCCAGAGAGAGGTTGAATATCTCAGTGAACACCGGTGCTAGCTGGTCAGCGCAGGCTTTCAGAACCCGACCTGTGATTCCATCTGGTCCTGCTGCCTTCCTGGTATTCACTCTCTTGAATGCCCTCCTCACGTCATGCTCTGAGATGATGAATGTGTTTACCTCTCTGGCTCTCTCAGCGTGCATGCTGGTTGTGCCACTAGCGCCGCTAGCGTGGTTAGCTGCAGCCTCGAAACGAGCGTAAAAGGTGTTTAGCTCGTCTGCCAGAGAAGCGTCCGCATTCACCATTCTGGAAGATGGTGTTTTATAGTCCGTTATTGTCCTTAGTCCCTGCCACAGGCTCCTGGAGCCACCTTGTTGGAACTGTGACTCAGTTTCCTCCCGTAGCGCCGCTTTGCATCCTTCACCGCTCTGCGAACACTGTAGGATGCAGCCTTGTACTCCTCCATGTCCCGGTGGCGAGCCCGTGTTGTAGGCAGCGGAGCGGGATCTCAGAGCGTCGCGGATGGTTTTATCCACCCACGGCTTCTGGTTGGGAAACGTTCTGATAGTGGTTTTTTGCACCGTATCATCCGTTAGTTTCCCGATGAATCCCACAACCGCTTCCGTAAACACGTTGACGTCATCAGAGCTGCGCGAAACATGTCCCAGTCTGCGTCATCCAAAGCGTCCTGCAGAGCGGCCACCGATTGGTCAGTCCAGCGCGACCTCCCTCTGAACCGAGCTTCCTGTTTCAGCCTTTGTTTGTAAACAGGCATGAGGAAGATGGCAGCATGGTCCGATTTCCCAAACGGTGGACGTGATTGTGCCTTGTAGCTGTTCTTACATGTTGTGTAGCAGTGATCCAGTGTTCTTTCGCCCTGGTGGGGCAGGTGATGTGCTGATAAAAGTTCGGAGTGCGCGCTTGAGGTTGGCACTGTTGAAATCTCCGACCACAATGAGCGCAGCGTCGATGCTGTGTTTGTTGTTGCGTTAATGACTCATGTAAGTCCCATACTGCAGTGTCCGTGTCCGCTTGAGGTGGAATATAAACGGCACTGACTATGACCGAGCTGAATTCCCGAGGTAGATAGAAGGGCCGACATTTGATGGTCAGTAGTTCCAGGTTTGGTGTGCAGGAGCGTGAAAGAGGAACAATGCTCGCTGTCGCACCAGTGGTTGTTCACCATCAGACACACTCCACCTCCTCTTGACTTCCCGAATCCAGTGTTCTGTCCATGCGGTAAACCGAGAAAACTCGGCCGGCTGGATGGCGTGGTCCGTACCGCTGGGTTCAGCCATGTCTCGGTGAAGCAGAGAAGGTTGCAGTCCCGAATGTCTCTCTGGAACTTGACCCTTGCCCTGAGGTCGTCGAGCTTGTTCTCCAGTGACTGGACGTTGGCTAACAGGATACTAGGTAAGGGAGCGCGGTGTGCGCGTGCCCTCAGCCTGTTCCTGACGCCGGCTCGTTTCCCTCGCAGACGCCGGGCGGGTCGCGTCCTTTGTTCTCCCTCAGGATCTCTCTCGGCCAGCATGGGTCCGGGTTTAAAAGCGGGGAAAGGTGAGTGCATTGTACACCAATAGATATAAGAGTGTCTCTGTCATATCTAATGGTGTCCATCTTGTGTAGATGGAAATAAAACTAATTAAATAAAAGTATAAAATAAACAAAAAAAGAAGAACCGTAGCCGGAGCAGTCGTGACGGCAGCCGACCTCACCGGCGCCATCTTGAGCCTGTGTAAAGGGCATTTAAATTTTGACTGCGTGCACAATACTGAAGTCACAAAGTTGCATGAGTTATTATGCTTTAAAATACAAGAGGAGAATTTAATGAAAGCAAAACAGGAAGTGACTTCAGAAAGTATTCAGATCCCACACCTTAGCTGAAACTAAACATTAACAATACTCAAGAAGTGTACATTATTCTTAGAAACACTTTTAATAATCACATCTGAGTCTTAATCTATTCTAAAGCCCACATCACAGTTAAGGTGATGTTTAAAAAAAGGTACAGCTCCAACATCTTGGATTATCCTGGTAACATATGGGAAATAACCCATCAGTATCAAATTCCACCCATGGACATGGAAAATGAAAGTTAACATAATTATTCCCGTTAATGCTGCTATTTGTTCTTATTAGAATGTGACAAATATTTCCTAGGATATTTTACATATTTCATAATCTGACTCTGCACTGCATTTGTACATAAGTAGTCTTGAAGGTTTTTTGTGTAAAGCATAATGAGTTAATTAAGGTGTGTTCATTGTATTTACTGGTTTAAGCATTTCATTTAGAAGCTTAAATTTTAAACATTATCTACACTGTCTAGTTTACTGCTCCCTAGACACATTGTTTTTGAATTTTGATTTAAAGGTTGAGATTGTTGGACGCAGCTTCTCGTTCCCTCTGGGAACTAGGGTTACATACGTAACCCAGAGATGTTCGCCATTCGGGACCAACTCACAACCTCGCAAATGTCCTGGAGTGGGACTCCAGGGAACCGGGCTGTAGAGGCTGCCACACTCCGGGTGGAGTGAGCCTTGACCCCGAGCAGAGTGGGAGAGAGAGAGAGAGAGAGAGAGAGAACAAGAGGGGACATTGCGAAGTCTCCTTAGTCACAAACAGATACACCTGGGCTTTGTAAAACCTCTGCCATACCTGCTCCACCACCTCGGGGTGGAGTCTCCATTCCCCAGGCCTCGGTACTTGCCTCAAAAGGGCACCTGCTCTCCAATTCAACCGTCCCGGGATAAAAATTGGTCTCACTTGAACTGCTGCCACGTAAGCCTTCGGCTTTGTGGGGAAGAGCGGGGCCTTTAGCGACGGTGCTACGCTAAGAGAGAGAGTGCTGCATCGCCCTGTAGCCGCACTCCTTAGCCCCAACAACATTTGCATAATGCGAGGTACATGATACGTGGTCTCCCAGGACCTAACTGGGTGCACGCTGCTTCTGATTCTCGACCGGCCAAGATAGCTCAAGCTTGGACACGGCCCATGTCACGACCTCATGGAGCTTCTCGTACAGCACAGGCTGTGAGGAGTCCACGGGCTCGCTAGCATCCATAATCTCATCCTCCTCGGAGGTAGAGACATGTAACACCGTGCTGCTTGCACCCGCGACCGCCGGGCTTGCTTCCCAGAGAGAGCAGGTGCTCGACCTGGCAGGGGAGGCTGGAGAGGACTCATCCGACTCAAGGCTTCTGCCAGATCAGCCTGCGATCCCCACGGCCACCGGCGCCGCTTTGCCTCGGCAAGAGTGGGACCAGAGCAGCGAGGGAGAGCACTCTTTTCAAAAAGTGCTCTACGGAAGGGAACAATAGGCTACAATGCGAACAATCGTTCCTTCGAGAGCCGATTGATCATGCTCCACTCCCAAGCAAACAACACACCGATCGTGCGTATCCTTCCCCATAATGAAATGGAGACACGGATGAACACAACAACGATAATTTTGTTTGCCGGCCATCACTTGAACAGACTCACACAAGAAGAAGCCAGTGTCACTACCAATGCGCAGCCATTTTGTAGCTCCACCCGCTGATGATGTCACGACTTGCCTATTGGCCAGATAGGTGGTTCAGAGCATGGACAACGCGGGGGCATTCCCAAAGCCTTGCGACGCAGCTCAAAGTTCCCGAATGGGGAACTAGGATGTATTTACAGTGTTTAATAGATTACTGATTAAATAAATTTTTGGAAAAGTACTGAACAAACAAATGCTATTATCTATGACAAAAACCAAAATAAGAAGTATTAAACAATTTATTCATCAATTAATATATGACAAATTGACTAATAATGTTGGCCATTTACATACAAAAACACCACATGGCAGCAAATTTTGTAAAAAAAATTTTTACATTGTGAATCTGAATTAGAATTTTAAGATTCATAAAATCTTTTGCATCTTAATAATTTCACAGGATTAATTTCTCATATATACAGTTGTGTTCAAAATTATTCAGCCCCCAATGCTGTAAATGGTTTTAGGGAATTTAGTGTACATTTGTAATTGTATTCAGAATGAAATCCTACAAGGACTTCTTAAAGAACCATATGCAACTAAAATGACATCAATTAGTTTTGTAATACAGTAGTAAATGTTTCTTTTGTGAATTCTTCATTGACATAATTATTCAACCCCTTAAAGACTACCACTCTGAAGAACAGAGGTTCAATGAAGTGTTTTCAATCAGGTATTGAAAACACCTGTGGATATCAGGGAGCAGCAATAAAGCCTAATAAGCACCAATTAGGCAGCTTTAAAATGACTGTGATACTCAGCTCCTTCTAGACATTTACTGGTGTGGTTACAAACATGGTGAGGTCAAGAGAATGGTCCAGGAAGACAAGAGAACAGGTGATTACTCTTCACAGGAAGGGCAATGGCTATAAGAAGATTGCAAAGATGTTAAACATACCAAGAGACACCATAGGAAGCATCATTCGCAAATTCAAGGCAAAGGGCACTGTTGAAACGCTACCTGGTCGTGGCAGAAAGAAGATGCTGACTTCGACTGCTGTGCGCTACCTGAAGCGTAGAGTGGAGAAAAGTCCCTGTGACTGCTGAGGAACTGAGAAAAGATTTGTCAGATGTGGGTACTGAAGTTTCTGCTCAGACAATACGGCGCACCCTGCGTAATGAAGGCCTCCATGCCAGAACTCCCAGGCGCACCCCTTGCTGTCCCCAAAGAATAAGAAGAGTCGACTGCAGTATGCCAAAAGTCATGTGGACAAACCACAGAAGTTTTGGGATAGTGTTCTGTGGACTGATGAAACAAAATTAGAACTGTTTGGGCCCATGGATCAACGCTATGTTTGGAGGAGGAAGAACAAGGCCTATGAAGAAAAGAACACCTTGCCTACTGTGAAGCATGGCGGGGGGTCAATCATGCTTTGGGGCTGTTTTGCTTCTGCAGGTACTGGGAAGCTTCAGCGTGCAAGGTACCATGAATTCTCTTCAGTACCAGGAGATATTGATGACAATGTGATGCAGTCCGTCACAAACCTGAGGCTTGGAAGACGTTGGACCTTTCAACAGGACAATGATCCCAAGCATACCTCCAAGTCCACTAGAGCATGGTTGCAGATTAAAGGCTGGAACATTTTGAAGTGGCCATCGCAGTCACCAGACTTAAATCCGATTGAGAACCTCTGGTGGGACTTAAAGAAAGCAGTTGCAGTGCGCAAGCCTAAGAATGTGACTGAACTGGAGGCTTTTGCCCATGATGAATGGGCGAAGATACCCGTAGATCGCTGCAAGACACTTGTGTCAAGCTATGCTTCACGCTTAAAAGCTGTTATAACTGTAAAAGGATGTTGTACTAAGTACTAAGATTGAATGTCACTTGGGGGTTGAATAAAACTGATAATGATGTGAGCTCAGAAAAGACATTTGTGGTTATTTCATTATAAATGTTATGTTATATTTGTCTGACCTACACGTGCCTCTTTGATTTAATTGTAAGCAGGATGACTGAATGATCATAATCAATGTCAAACCGACCAAAACAATCAATTTCAGATTAAAATCAAATTAAAACATTCAGAAAAATACACTTGGAGAAAAAAAATTATATATATATGTATATATATATATATATATATATATATATATATATATATATATATATATATATATATATAATTATTTTTTCTCCAAGTGTATTTTTCTGAATGTTTTAATAAAAGATTTCACAGAATATAAAATCCCCTCTTATACTTAAGACCAAACAGTCACAGTCTAAAAATGTGCAGATGTGTCATCACCAACCTCTCATTTCCTTTCAACTAATAATAACATTTCCCTCATTACTTTACCAAGAAAAGAGAAAAAAAACGAATTTCCTGTCTTAAACACTTTGTCAGCGTTGTCACTTTTCTGTTAAAAAAGCACTGACATTGAAGCACTTCTTACACAAGTTAAATAATTTTGTGTAAACAGCTTAATGTACATTTATGGCATTTAGCAGACGCCCTTATTCAGATCAACATAAAAAAGTTATTTGAAGCCTCTATCAATGAATTAAACAACACTGGTTCACTAGTGATTACAACACATTATGATATTAGATGCAGAAAACATTTTTTAGAATATGCTGACATACATAAGTACACAAAACAAACAGATTTTAAGAATAAAATGGTGCTGAAAACTGAGTGATGGTATATATGACATTTAATAATGACAACATATGCAAAAAGAAATACAAGAATTATTAGGAAGAAATGTAAAAAATATGATAGAAAGAAAAAATAAAGTATGAAGTGGAAGAGCAATTAAAGTTTTTCCTGGCAACTAACAGCTAACAGCGTTGTGACCTCTAATATGGAAGAAAAGTCAACGACTGAAAACAAATAAAGTAAAAACACACCTGAAGAAATGAAGATTGTTATAAAAATTAGGCACAAGCCATTTCAAATTATAAAGATCATTTTTTTTTTTTTTTCAGTTGTGAAGTGTTTGACTTTTCTTACAGAGCAAAGTCCTTATTCTTTAATTACTGTCATGGCATATTGGTCATTACGCTGACCTGTAAAATAAATAAATAAATGAACAAACTATATTCAATTCAATTCATTTTTATTTGTATAGCGCTTTTAACAATGAACATTGTCTCATAGCAGCTTTACACAGATAATGTGGTGATTAAACGTAAAAATGTTCTTTGTAAGTATGTTTGTCCCTAAATACATATTATACATTTAAATAGTATTGTATTGTGGGCTATTAATTATATTGATGTAGTTCTTACCCTAATCTTTGTAACATTTTACCCCTAGAATGATGGTCACCAGCAGATACGGAGAAGCTGCTACTAGACTACTGACCAGTTTAAGCACTGACAATGGAACTTCACACACACACACACACACACACACACACACACACACATCAACAGTAACAACAACAGCCTGATGCAGTCTGCAGACATTTTGGGAAAGTTTTTGTTATTATAGAAAAAGTGTAATTGTACCTGTTTTGGTGGTACAGCTCAGAGTCTCTGTGGCAGTACTGGAGCTGACGTTGTTAGATGCAGTGCAGTTCAGTGTAATGGCTCCTTCTGCTGGTGAGAGATTGAAATTCAGTGTTGCTCCTTTTGCAGTTTTATAACCACTCTACAGGTAGGAGACACTCTCAGCTCCAAACGATTCACACTTCACGTCAACATCACAGCTGTTTTTGGATACCGGCTATGTCTGAGTTTTCATAATCTAGACAGCTGTTATTATGTCTGGAATTATGATAATAAAACTGTTAAAAACATCTATCTATCTATCTATCTATCTATCTATCTATCTATCTATCTATCTATCTATCTATCTATCTATCTATCTATCTATCTATCTATCTATCTATCTATCTACCCTATTAAGTCGACATTTTTGAAGTGGAACCGCCAAATTCTCGCTTTTTCTAAGCATTTTTTATCGGGTTATGTCGACTTTTTTTATGTTGCCGAACCCTGATATCTCGAGCACAGGGGGGAAAAAATTTGCCATTTAACCTCGGTTATCTCGATCGATCGATCATGCCGATATGTGCACTAACTAACAGCAGAGATTCACCAGTATCCAATACAACACCTGTAGCAGCTGTAAGCCTTGATTTTTCAGACACTTCGGCGAGTTCTTCTGCGGCTGCATCGAGATATTTGGCGGTTCCACTTCAAAAATGTCGACTTAATAGGGTTGTTGAGGTAACCGAGGGCGAGATAACCGGGTTCCACTGTACTATACAAATGTATAGTTCTAATTTTGAGTTAAGAGCTTCTGCAGAACCACAAATAGATGGTCCATATATCATATATAGGTGGGCATGTAGTGTAACTGGAATCTGATGTTTTTTTACTTACTGGTGGAGGTCACTATCCACCAATGACAGAATGACTAGATTGAGAATAAAATTAAAAACACTGACATGAAGTAAAAAATATTGATTATATCTTTTCAAACAACCAAACAAAAATGGCTTCTGGTGGAGTTAAGGCATTTCTATTGCTGTTATTTTGGCACATAAAACTTAAAACTTAAACATTATTGCAGTCTACACATCTACATGAAAATAGCATTCCCCTATTGCTTTCTTCCCTGCTGCACTGCAAAAATTGCTCAGGAGTGATTTGAGGAACATGACAAAGAGTTTAAATTGTTGACGCCATCAGAATTACACAAATTTCGATGGTTCCACCCTCTAATCACAATGCTCCACATCCACACTGTATAAATTATTTGCAACCTTCTATAAAAAGGGTTAAACACATTTAATAATCATTGCAAAATGCCCTGAATTCAAGTATGTAAACACATAAAGTATATTATTATTATACTTCAGCAAAAAAACTGGTAAATAATTTATATAGTTGAGGGCGAGGTTGGCAGCATGAGACCCCCAACTAGTTGCGCCATAGGCGATTGCCTAGTTTGCCTATGCCTAGAAATAGTGCTGTTGATCAAGCATATTTAGGATATGCTGTAAAACAATAATGACTTTGTGTCAGGAATCCACCTGCCACGCCCCCTTCGGCGGCTGTCATGCCTCTGCTGTCTCTGGAGCTCCCGGCTTAATCACACACCTGGGACTCATTCATTACTCATCCCCAGCTCCTACATAAACCCCTCGTTCACACGCACTCCTTGTCCGTTATTGTTGGTTGTTTCATGCTTGACTCTATGAGTTCCATTCCATTCGGACTCCGCTATAATGTACCTGCTGCGCTTTTCCCCCCAGCGTATCTCGGATCAGCTGTGCTTTTCCTCAAGCACACCTCGGACTACTCTCTAAACATCAAAGGACTTCTGTTTGTGTGTTTCTGTGTGATTCTCTTTATTAAACCCGAGCGAGCTGTACTCCTGCTTTCGCCTCCGTTTCATTCGACACTGACACTATACTTCTTACAAAATATAAAAGATATAATACTAAACTTTTAGTGCAAGACAACACAGCACACAATTTGAGATCTTGTGGAGTCCTGGCCTTGAGTAGTCAGAGCTGTTATGGAGACTGTGGCAGCGGGGGCGTGGCCGAGCGTCGGTTTGTGAATGGAGGGCGAGGCTGGGAGCAGATAGGCAGGGGATTGCCTCACATAAAGTTAATGTGACCTAATGATTATTCTCTCTTTTCCAGTGATTGGAGGGTGCATTTAAGGAGGATAGTGTGGAGGTGTGTGTGTGTACGTGTGACAGAGACTTGCTGCATGGGCACTAAGCAGACACACATGATAAAAAGACAAATAAAAGCGGCTGTGAAGCCTTTGCACCTGACCTGTTGTGGCGTTCCTTCTTCCCGCACACATACCCTCTCCCACAGAGCCCTTACAATATTAAATACTAGGTAGTTGGTTTTAATGTTATGGCCATTGATGGATATTAGATTTTTATTTATTGTAATAGTTATTAAAGTTATCCTGTTTGACTGGTCTGATGAATTTAATATAGTTAAAGTGTATCTGACCTTCAGTAAACAAGTAACATATCAATTTTATCTTGTTGCTAATGTGTGTAAGGTGTGAACCACCCACTGGTCCAATGGCGGTCTCCAGAGGCGTGGCGAAGGATTCTCGTGCATTCTAGTCTTTCCTTTCACATTAGATAATAAGATATGGATTTATGCATTTCTTCATTTTGGTTATTAACCTCTTATCTGACTCCACTTGAATAAAACATAATATTTGCATAGGTTGTTATTTTACAAATAGTACAATTTGGATGGATGTTTGTTTAGTTATTCTGATTAATACATCTACATACCTTCTTCGCCCGGACTCCTGGCTTCCCCAGCGCACCTTGGACTACCGACGCTTCCCCGTCGCTTCCCCCCGTGCTGCGCTTCCTCCTTAACGCACCGTGGATGTTATCTTTGAACTGCCGTTTGCCGGATTATCCCGATCTGCACGGGTATTTTGTGGTGGCTCTGCCTTTTGCTGAATAAAGTTTATGTCCGGCTTCCGCCTCCGTACCTCGCCTAACAATAGTATTTACATTTAAACAGGAAATATAAAACCTTTCATACCTGGTAAAGACGACACACAGTAATCGTGCGGGATATCTGTTTACAGATTCCCTGAAATGTTGGTCAGTTCTCCTTAAACACCCAGATAGAATAAACATTATGTAAACATTATTTATCAATGGGAGTTTGCATTGTTTGGTTCTTACACACCTGTGGGAGGAACCTCGCCTGTATACATTTGTAGTGGGGCACACGCCCCTTGCATGTTTTCTTAACTCTATTAAACCTTTTTTATTATTTGATTTATTACTGTGGGAATGTGACCTGTGTACCAGTCGCAATAAAACCTTTGTAATGAAATGAAACATGAACATTTTTTGTTGTTATTTACATGTGATATGACCTTTAATCATCTGGTGTGCTGTAGAATGTCCTGTGTTGAAAATGTAACAAGGAAAGCAGGGGTAGAGGGGTCAGATATTTGTCTGCAGATCTACCATTTGTATGGAGATGTGGTGTTTGAAAACAAAGGGTAGCTCTCCGGGGGGCCTACTGTATTCGAGATAAAGTTCTGGTTCTCGAGAGGGGTGTTGTGGGGTCTTGGTCCCCTGCCGTGAGTCCTGGAGGAAACGTGTTGTGTTGTAAAAAGTTCTCTTTTGATGTTCTTGTTGCCTCGGGCACCTACAGGGCACACACACTGCACTCTCGGGCATCCATGCTGTGTTCTCGGGGAGGGCTGACCTTTTGGTCACATGTTCGATATTATATTGGTCTAATAAATTATTAGATTATTTATTTAAACGTAAAAATAATTCATCTGAATAGTTATGATATTGCAAAATAGTCTCTAAGCATTTCATGATATAGTCACAGAATTTAATCTTTTGATTAAATTGACTATGGACACAAATTTTCTGCTTTTTTTTTTTTTTTTTCAGCACAACTGCCTCCAACTGGCGCCATCACTGTATCAACGGAGGCAGAGGATCATGGTCATGCTTACAGAAATGCCAAAAGTAATCTTTTTCCCATTTCTATCAGAGAATAAAGCAGAAAATATATTTTATAATTTCTAATAATAATAATAATAATAATAATAATAATAATAATAATAATAATAATAAGTAATAAATGTGTGTGTGTCTCTAATTAACACAGTCTCCTTAATTAACCAGAAAAATATATTCACTGTATTTTGACTGGAAGGAACCACTGAGGATAGTTTATATTAGCAAATAGTTTACTGAATATAAAGCAATAAAAAAAAGGATAAAATCTTTTGCTTAAATATGGAGTAATAGTGCTTGAAGATTAAAAAATCAAAAACAAATGAGAAAAAACAATACAGCATCTGTGGTATCGCGTGGCAGAAAGAAAACTTTGGCAGAGGCACAAAAGAAAATCCTACTGAAATTACATGGAAAGTCGTCCTCAGTGACATGAAAAAAGAGGGATATTTGTGTCTATGAACACAAATAAATAAATCACATTTTATATGTCATTAAATGCCATGAGACTGGGCTGGATATTGTACTGAGGTGGGCGGAGTCCCTAACTGCAAAATGTTTAAGAGCCCCTAAATCAATCAATCAATCAATCAATCAATCAATCAATCAATCAGCATGTTTTCTATGTCTATGCTTAAAGCAAATCCCTTTTATCCAAACCTTCCTGTTGCTGTTCTTTAATGTAATTTATACTATAATCATCATGATGTACCTGAAGTTCTTCATTTGACTCTTCAGCAAATGGAAACTTACTTTGAATATGAACTTGTATTTTTTGTGTTGGATACTGATCATCAGGTCCAAATGCAACAATTGTAAATGTTCCAGAATCTTGAAGTTGAAGATCTTGTAAAGTTACTCCAACAATGTCATGGAAACCTTTGAATCTTCGCCTGAATTGAGATCCCTGAAGTGTGTAATTACTGCTTGAAGAATATTCAGCAAACCTTGTGCCATTAAAGTTCCAATAAACAAATAACACTGAGTTCTTTGGATATGTGAGTGTTAGATTAAGGGAGCTCCCACGTTTAAGCACCATCACTGTTTTTGTATGATCAAAAACAGCACACATACCTGCAGCAGGGGAAAACAATTAATATCAGACTACAATAACAATGTCAACTACAAAACACTTACAGTTCATTCTTTTATTGTACATTACTCAAGACATTTTAAGCCCATAGATTTATAATTTCAGGTAATTATAAAGAACATATCAGGTCAACATGACAAATGTGTATAATAATTTATGCCATTTACTGTATGTTAATTTCTAAAAGATCATTTTTACTTGCATTGTCTCTTATTACGTAGGCCTGTATGCCTTGCAAGTACATTTCAAATAATGATTTATAATTTTATTTCATTAGCCAAATAGTAGCAAAGTAGATGATACAGTGTGCATGTCATTCACATGCAAACATTTTTTTTTTACAATTAGACCTGAGGTTTCCTGAACCTAATCTTATCCTTTTCTGCACATTGAAAATAAAAAGCGTAGAGTTACAGCCAGTTGAAAATTAAAATACCAATATCAGATTTATAATTATGTAAATATAAACTTAGATAAAAAACAGCACCTATATATTTTTTTATTGTGAATGGTGCATTTATTGTATATTAACTGGATTTGATTTTTTTTTTATATTAGAATTTTGCAATGTAACTTCAAGCTTAATTTTTGTATATATTTGCCTGCTATATTTAAATAAATTTATTTTTATATTAACCACTTTGTTGTAATATGTAATGTGATTAATTCCAGTCATAAGAGATTTAATTTGACATTGTTCGAACTCATATTGCTAACTTATTATAATACTAATACTACAGTATTAATAAGTAATGTACAAGTACAAGTAATATACTATTATACAAGTACTGGAAATAAAAAGATGTATTTGGTTTTAAAAAGTTTAATGAGACAAAAAAATTCTAGTTCATTCTTGAATTTCTTTCAAGTAAATGGAAATGTGCAGACATTTGCAAAACTTGTACTAGTGAATTTCTTTAGAAGAACGTCCTGTTTTTAAAAATGCATTTCTTATGTATCAATAGAAAGTAGAAAGACATAGCAGCATTTCTTTTGCATACTTTATTTAATTAATTGTACAATATGAATACTAAAAAGGGGTTAATTGAATTCAATACAGAGTTCATATCAGATTATAAACAGACAAATTATCTCATCATCTTTGCATCTAGTATTTGTTTTGACAAACTCTTTTGTAGTCTTATCTTATCTTGTAGTCTTTAATGTTTTACTCAATATAAGACTCTGACATTGGCTATTGACTTGGTCATGATTTAGTCCCTGCTAATGTTGTCTTGCATGAACAAAACACTTCATAATACGTTATTCACTCATCCAAGTGCACATCCTGTACATATTTAAAACATAAGATGTTTTTTTCTAAATTATTGTTCCTTGAATTATTAAAAAAAATTAAAAAATGAATTAAATATTGAATATTTTATTCTATGTACATACCACGAAGTATCAATACCATTAGTGCTCCATAGATAAAAACACGATATCTATGATAGTCCCACATTGTGGTCCTCCTGCAGCTGGTTTTAGACTGTTGACTTAAAACTATACAAAGTCCAAGACACAGAAACACTTCCTGACTTGCTCAGTGTCTGAGATCTTGTGGTCTATAAATGTTTGCTGTGGGTGGCAGTAAAGCTAAAAAGTGCATTTATATTTTAACGCCGTTTCTTGTCAGAAAGAGGTTTAGTAGTTTTTCTCTCTTCTAATGAACTGTGACACAGATGCTTTCTGTAGTTCTGCTAAAACATGCACTTTTAAATAATGTAAATAAAACTAAAGTACACTGAACCAAGGGAAGTGTGGCATGTTTACTGTGCTCTTTTTCCTCCTTGAATGCCAGTAACTCAATTCATCTTCACATAAGCATGCAGATGAGTAGAAATATTGTCAAACGTAGACCTCAGGAAGTGTTACATTTTCTGTGGGCTGAAGTCGTCTTGATCTGAAACCAGTCCTGTTGTTTTTACTAATAATGCTGGTAAATGGAAGGTTAAGTTCTTGAAACTGAACTGAGGACATTGGATTGGCCAGCAATTAATTCCTGTACTGCTAAAAGTTCTGTGTGCATGTCAAGTGAACGCTGCACTGGTGACCACAAGGCTTTACACACACGCTTCACACGCAGTGGAGGGGATATATGTGTAAAAGGCATTTACATTTTGACTGCATGCACAATACTGAAGTTACAAAGTAGCATGAGTTAATATGCTTTAAAATACAGGAGGAGAATTTAATGCAAACAAAACAGGCAGCGATTTTTTAATACTTAATACATTTAAAATTTGTTTTGTTTGAATGAGACTCTAGTTATATTTACATTTTTCTAATACATTTGGTTTAAATTTACCAGCTTGTAGTTCATAATCTGATTTAGGTGTGAACAGATAAGATATGCTAAGATTCCATGGTTATATGTGGGTATACTTCAAGCAGCATAAACAGAAACATGGTTTTGTAAATTAATGCAAATGCAGTTTTGATAATGTTCAGAGCACCTATGATTTATTTTTAAAATTACAAAATGTAAAGAAATTTAAAGAAAAATCAAATAATGTTTATTGATGAATTCATTGTAATATGCTAATAAACCTATATTTTCATGTTCTCACAAACAGTTTTACAGATGGACAGTTACATGCATTTAAAGCCATAGATTTTAAAACTGACGACCTACAATGCTCTCACAGTTTTCAGTTCCTTCTTGTATTTCTTACAAATCCACTCCCCTTTTAATGCTTTTAGTTTGAATTGTAAAAAGTGGGAGTTAAGATGACCTTTTTAGTACTGATAAAACTAAACCGGAATTTACCAACTGTCACAGTTGCTGCATAAATTCACTCAACATACGCCTTGTCTTATTAGGAAACTTATTAGGAAACTTGAAGCATCCTGGTAGCATGTAGAGATGACTTATAAGTAGTAAATCCTGCCCATGGAAATGAGAAATGAAAGTTACAACATAAACATAATTGCGTTATCCACGCTTTGAACCACGTGTGAAATCTGGCCAATAGGCAGGCGACGTTGCGTAAACCAGGAAGCTACAAGATGGCTGTGCGGAGGTAGCGACATTAGCTTCTGCTCGTTCAGGTAAGCGCTTTGTGTGTGTTATCTGTGCAGTCATTAGCTTACATGCAGCCAGAATTCCGTCTGCATGTTCCTGCTTGCCCGCCTCATTTCGGGGGGGGGGGGGATACACACAGCTGATGTGTTGTTTGCTTAGTTCAGGAGCATGCTTAGTTGGCTCTCGAGGGAATCGGCTATTGTCATTTTAGCCATGTCTATGCGCTCCCGGCTGCTGGCCGAGGTCCCATTCCCATTCTGTCAGTCTGGGGGCTGCCAGAAGTTTCTCAGTGGGTCCTGCGTATTGTAGAGACGGGCTACAAGATTCAGTTTGTGTCTTCTCCTCCCTGGTTCAACGAGATGTGTCCCGGGCTCTGGTCCTGGAACAGGAGGTGCGTACTCTCCTGAGGAAGCTGGCCATCAAGGTGGTTCCCTCTCCCTAGGTCAGAGAGTCAGGCTACTACAGCCCGTACCTCGTTGTTCTGAAGAAGGATGGCGGGTTTGAAGTCATCCTCACTGCAGTCAGGAGGGTAAGAGAAGGCCAGCCACTCACTGTGAAGCAGTTCCAGGGGCTGCTGGGTCTCATGGCGGCATCATCCAGTGTTATCCCACCCGGCCTCCTCCACATGAGGCCACTCCAGTTGTGGCTCTGGGGCAGAGGGTTCTCACCCAGAGGGAATCCGTATTGTACAATTAAGGTCTTGCAGCATGCCCTTTGAGCCTTGGATGTGTGGAAGGACCCAACGTATATGTTCCGAAGCCTCGTCTTAGGGACTCCTTGTCATTGCGTAAAGCTTACGATGGACGCTTCCCTCACAGGGTGGGGAGCAGTCATGAGTGGCTACTTTGCCCAAATTCTGCGGAGCAGCCCACGTTTCTCGTGTCACATAAATTGCCTGGAGATGATGGCAGTGTTTTTGGGGTTAAAACACTTCCTCCCAGACCTAAGGGGCCACCATGTATTGGTCCGCACGGACAATACAGCGGTGGTCTCATACATAAACCACCAGGGGGGTCTCCAGTCTCGCTCCTTGTACAAGCTGGTGCAAGTGGTCCGCCTCTGGTCCTAGGACAAACTCCTCTCACTGAGATCCATTTACAACCCAGGATGGTTGAATGTCAGAGCAGACGCCCTGTCGAGACAATGGCCGAGGCCTGGGGAATGGCAACTTCACCCCAAGGTAGTGGAGCAGGTATGGCAGAGGTTCTACAGAGCCCAGGTGGATCTGTTTGCGACCTGGGAGACTTTGCACTGTCTACTATGGTTCTCTCTCTCACCCAGCCCTGTTAGGGCTGGATGCCATGGTACAGTCATGGCTGAGGCTACGCCTGTACGCCTTCCCCCCGATCGCGCTGTTTTCGAGAGTTCTGGAGAGAGTTGAGGCACTTGGTGTGCCTGCTCGAGGGCCCTTCGTTGGAAATTCCTCCAAGGTGTGATCTCCTCTCGGAGGTGGGCGGAACCCTGGTTCACCCCCGCCTGGAGTTGTGGAAGCTGTGGCCCCTGAGGGGGCACAGTTTATAGCAGCTGGTCTCTCCACTGAGGTAGTAGAGACCCTACTTCATTCCAGAGCTCCCTTCACGAGGAGGTTGTACGCCACACGGTGGCGGCTGTTCAAGTCATGGTGTGAGCACCGTGGCTTAGACCCAGTTAACTGCCCAATTGGTTCAGTTCTGGAGTTCTTACAGGAACAGTTTGCCACAGGGTTAACCCCTTCAACCCTGAAGGTTTACGTGTCCGCCTGTGGGGCAGTAGGCACCAGAGGGTGCCTACCCAGCGACTGCCCCACAGGCGGGGTGATATATGCTGCTATGGCGGACACGTAAACCTTTCCTCCCTGAAGAGGATCCCTACTGGTCCAAAAGACTCGTTAGATTCTGATCCATTCACTGAGTGATTCAGAAGGATTCGAATCTGTAAGCAGTTTCAGATTTCAGAACTTTACAGAAAAACAACGAAAGACCCAAGAGCTCACTCCTCAGATGATGGACTGTGAATGAAGGAAAGAAAATGAATTAAAAACAAAAAAAAAGAATAAAGCATTGTGAATTGCGCAGTAACATGAATATAATAGATTTTGAAATATGGCAGGAAACATTAAAGTACAGCCACCTCAAAACAAGCTACTTCCTGTTACCAATTACTGTATGTTATACTGTTGCTATTAACAGATGTTTATCACCAATCACTCATTTTCTTTCATCTGATACATGCAGCTTGTTACATTACCAAGAAAACAAAAAAGGTAAGTGCTCTGTGTAAACACTTTGGCATGGTTGACACATTTTTTTGTTATAAAACACTGACACTGTAGCACTTCTTATACAAATGCTAAATAATTCTGTGTAAATGGGTAAATCAGCTCTAATCACAACGTCAACTTCTCCAATGAAACAACCGTGGTGGGTCTCATCAGCAAAAATGAGGAGTCAGCATACAGATATGAAGTACGGACTGGTGAAAAGCCAACAATCTGTCTCTAAATGTGGAAAACAAAGATGGTAGACTTCAGGAGGACAGGTTGTGATCATTCCCCAATGAAAGAGCGACACACTTTTGTACGCTCTCTGGATAAGGGCATCTGCTAAATGGCGCAAATGTGAATGTAAATGTAAACATCAATGGCCCCTTTGTGGAGATTTTCAAGAACAACAAATTTCTTGTTCACCTGGCACCTGGTTGGTCCCTCAACACCAGCATAGCATAAAGCATTGTCTCTACTTTTTGAGAAAGCTGAGTAAGTCCCAACTCCCACACATCCTCACAACGTTTTACAGAGGACCATCAAAAGCATCCTAAGCAGCTGCATCACTGCCCTACAGCATACCCTACCCTACACAACATGCTACATTTACAAAGCCATGAACATTGTTGATGAAAACACACATCCTCTCACACACAACAGTAAACAGCTGCAGTAAACATGTCAGGTGTTCACAGACATAATCAAGACTGTGGTTTGGACAGTCCAAATGAGAGGAATCACAGAGAGTAGCAGAACAGATAATCAGTACAGCAAAACAAACATACAGAGTAAAAATTGTGTTGATTATATGTATATATAAAATGTGTGTGTGTGTGTGTGTGTGTGTGTGTGTGTGTGTGTGTGTGTGTGTGTGTGTTCAACTTTATCTTACAGAGGAAACAAAGCACTTATTCTTCAATCACTGCCATGGCACATTGGTCATTATTATTACCTGTAAAATAAAATACCAAATAATTAAGCAAACAATCAAATAACAAATAATTGTTTATTCTTTTAACTTGTTATTGTTTTGAAGTTCTTACCATGAGCTCTGTAACATTTTACACTCAGAATGACTGTCACCAGGAGATACGGAAAGGCTGCTATTAGAGTACTGATCAGTTTCAGCACTGACACTGAAGCTCCTACGTATGAGACAAAGCATAAACAAACACATTCTACTGAGGGATTATCAAAAGCATCTTTAGCAGCTGCATCACTGCCTGGTTTGATAGATGTGCTGTTTCAGATCATTTCACTGTCTACTGTACTGTATATGACTGAAATGACAACAGAAGCCTACTTGACTTAAAGAAAATATAGATTTAATTTAATGGCAGGAAGAATGGATTTGTCTGAAAAGTGTTACATAAAACTAGTCTTTAATTTGTTTTATATTTTTAGAAAGAGGTTATTTCCTTACACTAATTGTCATGCCAATAATAATAGGCTAAGATGCCACTGAAATACAAGATTCAACAAATATATTAAATAATTCCACAGTGGATCTGTAATAATAGGATTAACTAGAAACAGGTGATCAATTAGTTTATTTATGCTCCTGTATGTGTTTTTTTTTTTTTTTAAGAAAATACTTAAATATTCTAATTGCATTCTGACTCAGATTTACACTTCATTTTCTCTCATATGCAAGTGAAATTACAGATTTTAAGTTTGTGTCACTCAGCATGACTGCGTCTTGTCCGTCTCCATAGCAAAAGAGACAGAGGATCATGGGTAATGCTGACAGACATGCCAAAGGTAATTTCTTTTACAATTTTTTTTTATCACAGAATAAAGCAGAGAATATAAGGTTATATAAGAGGGTTATATTTTGTGTGTGTCACTAATTAACTAGTGTCACTAGGCTCCTTAATTAACCAAGAGAATATATTTACTGTATTTTGAAGAAACCAGTGATGGTTTATAATAGCGAGTCATTTACAGAATATAAAGCAATAAAAACAAGGTTGAGTAATAGTGTTTGAAGATTAAAAAAATCAATAACAAATGAGAAAAAAACAGGCGGAGGCACCAAAAATACTTTCTATTGAAATACATCACATAGAAAGTCGTTCTCAGTGACACGAAAAAATAGGGAAATTCGTTTCTATGAACAAAATGCCATTACTAGACCTTTGTTAGTTGTATGAAGGAGCATTTTTTATTGTATATGGCACACATAAACACCTGTAAGCCTATAGTGGTAAGTAATTACATAGTGCTATAGCACACTGAACACAATGTAGGTACGTGTTGGTGTAAAATGTACTTGTTCTGGTCTGTTCACAGCTCAGTGTCTCTGAGGAAGAACTGGAGCTGACATTGTTAGCTGCAGTGCAGTTCAGTGTAACAGCTCCTTCTGCTGGTGAGAGACTGAACTGCAGCTGAGCTCCACGCGCTGTTTTATAGCCACTCCAAAAGTAGAAGACATTTTCAGCTCCGAGCGCTGCACACTTCACATCAATATCACAGCTGTTTGTGGACACCGGCCATGTTTGTGACTTCTTAATCTGTACAGAGGTTATGGGACCTATTCGTACATTTACAAAACAAACAAACAAAAAAAATAAAAAGCACACACACACACACACACACACACACACACACACACACACACATGAAAAGACATCTGAAACGAATTGTTGAAACAAATCGATTCACAAAGCTTAGGTTATAATTTAGCAATGCAAAATAATAAACATGTTGCCTTCAAGAGAGTTTAAACAATTCCCAATAAATATATTTAAGTAATGAATTCTACATATTAAAATTAAATTCATAATGTGAATCATACTTACTTTGAACATAAACTTTAAATATTTGAGTTGTATACTGTCTGCTATTGCTTTATGCAACAACCGAGAATGTTCCAGAGTCTTGGAGCTGAAGATCTTGTACAGTTACTCCAACTGGATTATAGTTCTCCTTCAATCTTTCACTGAACTGGGATTCTAGAAATGTGAAATTTTGGTCTGTTCTGTATTCAAAAAAAGTGTTTCTATTGAACTTCCACTGAACTGATAACCCTGACTCTATTGGGTTATTAAAAGGAAGATCCAAGGAGCTCCCAACTTTGAGCACCATCACTGTGTCAGCCAAAGCAACATGCACACCTGCAGCAGAGGAAAATATAACAATCAGTGTGCGCAATAAATATATATATATATATATATATATATATATATATATATATATATATATATATATATATATATATATATATATATATATGGAACCGTGTGTATATTATGTTGATTCTACACAACGCAATTACACAATGCCACAACCAAGGACAATGTTACAACCGTGCCAAAAATCATATATAGTATATAATATAATAGTATTCTAACATATATCAAAGCAGTAATTCTTTGCAAATTCAAACTGGCACCAACAACATTTCTAAACAAATTATTTTGGTACAGGGCTTTTGGTTCGTTGCACATTGACTGAATGCAATCCATTTTTAAATGTGGAACCTATTTAAAATCTGAGTTCCCTCAAGAACAGAGAATTTTATGGCAGAGTGGCTAAATGTCTCTCCTTTGCAGTAAAACCCATGGAAACCCACAGGCACCTGAAGGACTCTCAGACTGTGTGGAACAAGATTCTCTCATCAAACCAAGATTTAACTGTTTGGCCTGAATTCTAGACATTATTTTTAGTCGAAACCGGGCACCGCTCATTACCTGCCCAAACAGATCTCATTAGTGAAACATGACGGTGGCAGCATCATGCTGTGGAGGTGTTTTCCTGCAGCCGGAACTGTGCAACTGGTCAAGATTGTGGAAAAACTAAATAGAGCAAAGTACAGAGATATTCTCAATAAAAGCCTGCTCCACAGTGATCAGGACCTCAGTCTGGGCCGAAGTTTCTTTCTACATAATGATCCTAAGAGGAGAGCTAAAAAAAACACAGGAGTGGCTTAGAGACAACTGCGTGAAGGTACTAGAGTGGCCCAGCCTGAGCTCTAACTTAGACCCTATTAAAGATATTTTGGATGAGACCTGAAAGTGGATGTCCACTGATGATCCCTATCCAACCTGACCCAGCTTGACCAAATTTACTTGACAGAAGAATAGCAGAAAATCCCCCAATCCAGTTATACAAAGTTTGTTGCATTAAAGTCTAAAGGACTTGAGGCTGTAAATGCTGCCAAAATGGCTTCAACGAAAAACTGAGTAAAGGATTTGAATACTTATGTGCATAAAATGTACATTCATTTCTAGAATTCTGTTTTCACCTTGTCATTATGACAGTAGCCAACTACTAAAATGCATTAACTGTGCAATCCATTTATTTTTTCACATATTAGAACAGAGATTTTCTTAATCTAACCATAGCAGATAAAGAATGATAAGGAAACTTTAGTATAATATAACTTATATAAATATTTATACATTCACCCATGATATGTAGCTTAAAATGCAGTAAATGTGCAAATATTTATTATGGTCTTTGACAAACATTGTCCAAATACACCATGCATTAAAAATCCCAAATTCATCCCTGTACATAAGCTTAGAACTATTAGCACTGTACATAAGCTTAGAACTATTAGCACTTGGGAAAATAAATGGAAGCACATTATGCACAATAGTTCTGCATTGCTGTTCTGTGTAGCTTATTTTTTATATCAAAGACGAAAAAGATTCTCTGCCCTGACAAGAAATGTAAAGAAGAAACTTAGTAAATTTGCAAATAATTATGATCTTTGACATAAATCATTAAAAAATTTTTTTTTAAATACAGTATGCATCAAAAACAAAATTCATCCCTGTACGTACCCTTAAAAATCACAAACATAAGCACTTTAAAGATGGAAACACGACATGCATGATTGTCCTGCATTGCTGTTCTATTCTTAGTCCTGTTTTGTCCTGCTGCAGCTCGGTGTAGATTTCTGATACAAAAGTAGACAGTCCAAGAACACTTCCCCAAACGCTTCCTGACTTGCTCAGTGTCTGATCTCGTGGTCTATAAATGTTTGCTGTAGGTGTCAGTTAAGGCCTAAATATATCTATGGTATTTTCATGTGTGTTGTCAAAGTGGTTTAGAGGTTTTTCTTATATCTTGTACTGTGCCACGAACGTTTACTGTGGTCCTTCCAAAATAAAGCACTTTTAAATAAAGTGGATAAAGTTAAATTGCAATAGCCCAATGGAAGTGGGGCATGTTTATTGTACTGTTATAAAGTTCTTTGTGTTCTTCGTTATTGGTGTCATAATGATAGTAGCCAACTACAAAAATGCATAGTACATTCCCATTGCATGCAATCCAATAATTTTTCTCAGATAATGAAAGAAGTTTTTTTAATAAAAAATATTTGCTATCTAAACTTTTTTTTTAATTTCTCTATTTGGAAACTTTAGTATAATCTAACTTGCAAAGATAAAAAAAAAGTATACATTCACTCATGCTGTGTAGCTTTTTTTTTTATGTCAAAGACCTTAAAGATTCTCTGCCCTGACTTGATGAATAAGCTCAGTAAATGTGCAAATAAGTATTATGGTCTATGACATGAATCATCAAAACAGCTTTATCTAAATGCAGTATGCATCAAAAACCGAAATTCTTAAAATAAATCACAAAACATTAGCGCATTAAAGATGGATACATGACATGCACGATAGTCCTGCATTGCTGTTCTAGGACTAGTTCTGTTTTGTCCTGATGCAGCTCGGTGTAGATTTCTGACAGAAAAGTAGACATTCACCAAACACCAAAACACTTCCTGACTGCTCAGTGTTCTCGTGGTCTATAAATGTTTGCTGTGGGTGGCAGTATCAAAATTTGATCTATATTTAAATTATATCTATATTATGTTATGCATTGTCAGAAAGTGGTTTAGTAGTTTTTCTCACTTCTAATGAAATGTGTCACAGATGCTTACTATGGTCTAATAAAACATGCACTTTTAAATAATGTGGATAAAGCTAAAGTGCACTGGTCCAAGGTAAGTGGGACATGTTTACTGTGCTGTTATAAATCTCTCTTTTGGATTCTCTTATGGGCATGAAATAAACTCCTGTAGGGCTTGATTGGCATCTTTATTGGGTTGGTAAACTTTTCTCTACATCGCTGGCATTTGTTTCTTTTTAAATGCAAGTAATGCAGTTTAACTACAGATAGTAAACAAGCTAATGATAATGATGATTCAGGAACATTTACTGTGTATTCTAGTTGAGGCATTGTATTTAGAAGCTTACATTTTAAATGTTATCAACAGTGTCTTCTGTGCTGCTTCTTAGAAACATAGTTTGGAAATGATGATTTAAAGTTTGGGACTTTGAGGTCTGTTTCTCCTTCATCAGTTCTGTCCATCCACAGGGGGTGGGGGACCTTAAGTGCCAATAAATTATCAAAACCCGTTAAAACCATTCTTAAACTATGAAGGTTAAAAAGTGCATCTCTGTTATTTTCACATAGCATGTATGTAAATAAGGGTTACAGCTTCTATGAGCTGAAGTGATCTTGACCTGAAACCAGTCCTGTTCTTTTCTCTAATAAAGTTACATTCTCAAAACTGATCTGAGGCCAGTGGATTGGCCCATGGGTCATGTGCTGTCTCACTTCCTGTTGAGCACTGGTCTGTGTGCATGTCAAGTGAACACTGCACTGGTGACCACAAGGCTCCACACTTGCTTCACACGCAGTGGAGGGGATATATATATTTGTAAAAGTGGTTTACATTTTGACTGCATGCACAATACTGAAGTTAAAACTATGCATGAGTTAATATGCTTTAAAATCTGTGGCGGGCCATGCATTTGGTACCTGGGCCTTCAGTGGGGATTTACCCGACTTAATCTAGCTCTTAATACCACCACTATCACGTCGCAATTATAGAAACCATCAATACTATACAAAAATGCAATATAATTATGCGTGGTATTACAGAAAGAGAGGCATTTCACATATGGGAGTCAATTCCATTTAATTAAAGCAAGAAACCCAGTTACGACAACTACAAACCTCTACACTACCACCGCATCTGTGCCATGTATCACAAATCCACAAATCAATATTTGTCTAATAACATGACAAAACATTAAAAATTTAAATAAAATACAACCTACTCACCAGATATGCAGACTCATAATCTGCACCTCTCCTCAGAGGCTGTAAGTCAGTGGTACCCATGTATTCACTAGTCTGGAAGTGGAGAAAAAACCCTTTCCCATGCTGAGACAAGCTAGCTAGCTTCAGGGTTGGCTGACCTCTTCTCTTGATGTCTAGCTTTTCTTGAAAATTTATGTTTAAGCATATCCAAAACCAAATCAATTTCTTTACTTCAGGCTAACTCTGATGTATTAATGTGTGCGGCAAGCTACAGATATGTTTTGCGAGTCAAACTTGGTTGTAACAGTTTCCCTCTGACCAACCAATCAGAGGACGTAAAAATGCTGACGCAATTCTGGGCCAGCTAGCAATACATATGTAATATAGAGCGGGCATAGAAATCTCTGCTTGTTTTGCTTGCATAAAATTATCCTCCTATATTTTAAACAGTGGCAGGCAGTCAGGGCCAGCAAAGCCTTCTCTGCAGATTTCAGCCTCTATGTGCTGCCATGTCAATCTAATCTGCCCAGGGCCTGATTAGATTGACATGGCAGCACATAGAGGCTGAAATCTGATTGGACAAAACATCTAACATCCACATCCACATACTGAAAGCAGTGCAGTCAAAAGAAACAATAATACAATTTCATGAAAATATTAGAATTTAGGTTCTAAATGTATTGTTTAGGTTCTAAATGTGTTTAGGCCAGCAGAGAAGGCTTTGCTGGCCCTGACTGCCTGCCACTGTTTAAAATATAGGAGGATAATTTTATGCAAGCAAAACAAGCAGAGATTTCTATGCCCGCTCTATATTACATTTGTATTGCTTGAATCAACCACTGGTTATGGCTATAGTTTTACTTGTACAGTTAGTGTAGATTTACAAGCTTGTTGTTTATACCTGGTTCAGGTGTAAACAGATAGGAAATGAGTGAGATTCCATTGGTACACTTCATGCAGCACAAAGAAAAAACGGGGTTGTAAATCAATATGCAAATCAAATTTTAAAAACAAGCATGCACCTATGTTTTCTTTATTAAAATACAGAATGTAAGAAATGAACAGAATGTACAGAAATGTAAGTGCAATTAACTGATGTTTAATGATGAATGCATTTTCATATGCTAATGCACCTAATTTTCATGTTAAGAAACAGTTTTACAGATGGACACAGCTACGTGCATATAGAGCCACATGACACTTAAGACCTTCAGTCATCTAACAGTTTTCCGTTTTCATCTTGTATTTATTACAAATCCACTCCCCTCTCAGTGCCTTTGGTTCAAATCACGAGAAGTAGGAGTTAAGACTTTTTAAGCACATTTTATAACACGAGCAAAAACTTCAGATACGAGCTCGAGACGCCGCTGCTAGATGACGAATCGAAGCCATTGAAGATTGTGATGAAAATTAAGATAAGCAAAGAAGAAAAAGTAAACATTTTAAAGTTTAGGGATACGCAGTGTACGCTTATCGCCTCTACACCCCCCCGGCGTTTTCTTTAGCTCAAGTAGTGTTATCTCCGAGGTAAATACGCTGAATGAAAGCTTATTATATCTTTACATACTCTTTCTATTATGTTTTTATAAAAGATTTGTTATTTAGAAATGTATTTCTACCTTAAAACCTTAAAAAACGGGGTGTCATTTTGAGGGTTCGAACGGATTAATGCCATTTTAAGTATTTTCAATGGGGAAAATTGATTTGACGTGCGTGCAATTTGAGATACGAGCTCGACCACGGAACGAATTAAACTCGTATGTCAAGGTACCACTGTATTAAAGTTGCATTTACACTTATGGCATTTGGTGGACGCCCTTATCCAAATTTCTTGTGTTCACTTTCACCTGTTCCAACTGTACCCAGTGATAAGAAAGTATCAGAGATATAAATATTTATAAACTATATTGCCAAAGGTCTTGGCTCACCTGACCTTTTCTGCTATATGTGATTCTTTTACAACCATTTACGACAAAGCTGAAGGCACTTAATTGTATAGCACATCTTTGGATGCTGTCTTTGAAGCCTCTATCAATGAATGAAGCAACACTGGTTCACTAGTAATCACAACACATTTTGATATTATATGTAGTGAGCATGTTTTGTCTAGAGGGACAAATGAACATTAAAATAATTTGGAATATGCTGACAGTCAGAAGTACAGCAAAACAAACAGGCGTTAAGAATAAAAATTGTGCTGAATACTGTGTGATGGTAGATATGACATATGAGTAATGACAACTTATAAAAAAAGAAATACAAGAATCATGAGGAAGAAAAGTAAAAATATAGTCTTCTTCTTTCGGCTTCTCCCATTAGGGGTCGCCACAGTGGATCACCCGTCTCCACACCCCCCCTGTCCTCTACATCTGCCTCTTTCACCCCAACCACCTGTATGTCTTCCTTCACCACATATATAAACCTCCTCTTTGGTCTTCCTCTTTTCCTCCTTCCTGGTAAAATAGAGTAAAAAGAAAAAAGAGAGAATGAAGTGGAAGAGCTATTCGAGTTTTCCTGGCAGTCATATTAGTGTTCTGACCTCTAATCTGAAAGAAAAGTCAATGACTGAAAACAAAGTAAATATACACTGTGCCTCTGTGCTCTAAATGTAAATGAAGATATTGTTATAAAAATTAAGACTGTAAAAGCCATTTCAAATTATAAAGCAATATTTTTTTTCAACTTCTGTTGTAAAGTGTTCGACTTATCTTACAGAGCAAAGTCCTTATTCTTCAATTACTGTCATGGCATATTGGTCATTACGCTGACCTGTAAAATAAATAAACAAATGAACAAACCATAAATGCATATTATAAATGAAAATAGTATTGTATTGTGGACGATTTATTATATTGATGTAGTTCTTACCCTGAGCTTTGTAACATTTTACCCCCAGAATGATGGTCACCAGCAGATACGGAGAGGCTGCTACTAGACTACTGATCAGTTTAAGCACTGACAATGGAACTTCACACACATGGTCACACACACACACACACACAAACAATAACAACAACAGCTTGATGCAGTCCGCAAAATATTTTGGAAAGTTTTTGTTATTATAGAAAAAGTGTAATTGTACCTGTTTTGGTGGTACATCTCAGTGTCTCTGTAGCAGTACTGGAGCTGACGTTGTTAGATGCAGTGCAGTTCAGTGTAACGGTTCCTTCAGCTGGTGAGAGACTGAAATTCAGTGTAGCTCCTCTTGCAGTCTTATAACCCTTCCACAAGTAAGAGACACTCTCAGCTCCAAACGCTCCACACTTTACATTGACATCACAGCTGTTTGTGGACACCGGCCAAGTCTGAGTCTTCTTAATCTGGACAGATGTTATGGGGTCTAAAATCATGATAAAAAAATAGGTAAATACATCTATAGATAAAACTATCTATCTGTCTATCTGTCTGTCTATCTATCTATCTATCTATCTATCTATCTATCTATCTATCTATCTATCTATCTATCTATCTATCTATCTATCTATCTATATTTTTCTCACTTTAATTTAATGCAATCCTTGAGTAAAACAAACCTACCCTTAGCAAAGCCCTTTCTGTTTCTTTTCTGTAAATTAAAATAACATTATACTATAATCATCATTATGTAGCTCAAGTTACTAATTTGACTCTTCAGCAAATGGAAACTTACTTTGAATATAAACTTGACATTTTTGTGTTGGATACTGATCATCAGGTCCAAATGAAACAGTTATAAATGTTCCAGAATCTTGGAGTTGAAGATCGTGTAAAATTACTCCAACAATGTCATGGAAACCTTTTACTCTTCCACTGAATTGAGATCCCTGAAGTGTGTAATTACTGCTTGGAGAATATTCAGCAAAACTTTTGCCATTAAAGTCCCAATGAACAAATGACACTGAATTCTGTGGATATGTGAGTGTTAGATTCAGTGAACTCCCATTTTTAAGCACCATCACTGTGTTTGTATCAGCTAAAACCGCACACATACCTGCAGCAGGGGAAAACAATTAATATCAGACTACAATAACAATGCCAACTACAAAACACTTACAGTTCATTCTTTTATTGTACATTATTTAAGACATATATTTCCATAAGTTCATAAATTTATTATTTCATGGAATTTATCAGGTCAACATGACAAATGGGTAAAATGTTTTATAAAACCTTTACTATATGTTAACCTCTAAAGAATTGCTGCATTGTCTTTGTCCCTGTATAATTAGCAATTATAATCTTTTTTGCAGATAGAAAATGATAAATATAGAGTAACAGTCAGGTGAAAAATAAAGTAAACCCCTTTTTAAATTCTATAGTTTTAAGTATCAGGACATTATGAAAATTGTTTGGTCTTTATAAGACCAAAAATCTTTTACAAATAAAAAGAAAAGAAAAAACAAGTGCATCCTTAATGTTTCAATAGGTTTTAAGGGGCTAAGCAGGAACCAAGTGCTGATAATCAAATGCCCTTAAATAACTGAGTATCAGTTACTGTGACCAACCTTTAAAAAAGCTACAGTTTTAGCAGTTTGCTTGACTGGAGCATTCAGGTGTTTTAACTCAATGCCAAGGAGGAAAGGCATCATCACTGCTCTTGAGAAAACAGTTTTTATTGCCCATTGATCTGGGAAGGGCTATGATGTCATTGAGGAAGATTATTCCCAGGTGGAATACATTCAAGACACTTGCCAATCCTCCCAAGAGTTGGTGTCCCAGCAAATTAAACACAGGTACAGACTGCAAATTGCTAAGACAAATTGCAAAAAGCCGAAAATTTACATCTTAGACTGTATTCAGTTAGCATGTTCAAGGTGAAAGTTCATAAGAGTAGAATTAGAAAAAAAGTCTTAACAAGTATGGCTTTTCTC
Organism: Silurus meridionalis; assembly: GCF_014805685.1. Classification (NCBI taxonomy): domain Eukaryota; kingdom Metazoa; phylum Chordata; class Actinopteri; order Siluriformes; family Siluridae; genus Silurus; species Silurus meridionalis. Next base: position 32,979 of record NC_060889.1, on the reverse strand, counting down.
TCAAAAAAGACCATGGAAGTATGCTTCAGTTTGAAAAGTTAGATCTGGACTAACCGCACAACTTCTGGCACAATGTTCTTTGGACAACGAGACCAAACTGGTAATGTCTGGCCATAATGCACAGTGCCAGATTGGGCACAAACCAGTCAAAGCTTATCAGCAAAGACATCTTATACCATCTGTCAAGCACAGTGCATGCAGGAGTGATGATTTGGGCTTGTTTTCCAGCTACAATGTACAGTGCCTTGCAAAAGTATTGACCCCCATTTGCGTTTGTCCTATTTTGTTGCCTTACAACTTGGAATTAAAATTAATTTTTATTTGGATTTCATGTAATGGACATACACAAAATAGTCCAAATTGGTGAAGTGAAATTAAAAAAATTACTTGTTTCAAAAAATTCTAAAAAATAAATAACGGAAAAAGTGGTATGTGCATATGTATTCACCCCCTTTGCTATTAAGCCTCTAAATAAGATCTGGTGCACCAATTACCTTTAGAAGTCACATAATTACTTAAATAAAGTCCACCTGTGTGCAATCTAAGTGTCACATGATCTCAGTATATTTATACACCTGTTCTGAAAGGCCCCAGAGTCTGGGGCACCACCAAGCAAGCGGCACCATGAAGACCAAGGAGCTTGCCAAACAGGTCAGGGACAAAGTTGTGGAGAAGTACAGATCAGGGTTGATATCCAAATGTCCAAAACTTTGAACATCCCACAGAGCACCATTAAAGCCATTATCAAAAAATGGAAAGAATATGGCACCACAACAAACCTGGCAAGAGAGGGCCGCCCACCAAAACTCACGGACCAGGCAAGGAGGGCATTAATCAGAGAGGCAACAAAGAGACCAAAGATAACCCTGAAGGAGCTGCAAAGCTCCACATCGGAGATTGGAGTATCTGTCCATAGGACCACTTTAAGCCGTACACTCCACAGAAGTGGGCTTTACGGAAGAGTGGCCAGAAAAAAGCCATTGTTTAAAGAAAAACATAAGCAAACACGTTTGGTGTTCGCCAAAAGGCATGTGGGAGACTCCCCAAACATATGGAAGAAGGTACTCTGGTCAGATGAGACTAAAATTGAGCTTTTTGCCCATCAAGGAAAACACTATGTCTGGCGCAAACCCAACACCTCTCATCACCCCGAGAACACCATTGAAGCATGGTGGCGGCAGCATCATGCTGTGGGGATGTTTTTCATCAGCAGGGACTGGGAAACTGGTCAGAATTGAAGAAATGATGGATGGCGCTAAATACAGGGAAATTCTTGAGGGAAACCTGTTTCAGTCTTCCAGAGATTTGAGACTGGGACGGAGGTTCACCTTCCAGCAGGACAATGACCCTAAGCATACTGCTAAAGCAACACTCGAGTGGTTTAAGGGGAAACATTTAAATGTCTTGGAATGGCCTAGTCAAAGCCCAGACCTCAATCCAATTAACAATCTGTGGTCTGACTTAAAGATTTCTGTACACCAGCAGAACCCATTCAACTTGAAGGAGCTGGAGCAGTTTTGCCTTGAAAAATGGGCAAAATCCCAGTGGCTAGATGTGCCAAGCTTATAGATACATACCCCAAGAGACTTGCAGCTGTAATTGCTGCAAAAGGTGGCTCTACAAAGTACTGACTTTGGGGGGTGAATAGTTATGCATGCTCAAGTTTTCTGTTTTTTTGTCTTATTTCTTGTTTGTTTCACAATAAAAAATATTTTGCATCTTCAAAGTGGTAGGCATGTTGTGTAAATCAAATGATACAAACCCTTAAAAGATCCATTTTAATTCCAGGTTGTAAGACAACAAAATAGGAAAAACGCCAAGGGGGGTCAATACTTTTGCAAGGCACTGTACCTGTGTGCAATATGTCTGTTAGCGTAACTAGTTACTAGTGGTCTCTTTTTCCTTATTTGTATTTATACATTGTGTTGTGTATATACTGTATACTATAGTATGTCTCTATTCTTTTATATATTTGCATTTCTTAGCTTCTGTAACAGAGACATTTTCCCACTGTGGAACGAAAAAAGGGATATCTCATCTTATCTTATCTTATCTTATCTTATCTTATCTTATCTTATCTTATCTTATCTTATCTTATCTTATCTTATCTTATCTTATCTTATCTTATCTTACAGGGCCTTGCCACCTTGCAGTCATTTAGTTTAAGTTAAGCCAAATGTGAGGTCATCTGTCTGACAGCTAAAACCAGTAAATCTATGACAAAATGTCTGAAAAAGAACAGAATCGAGGTGTTACAATAGCCCAGTAAAAATACAGACCTCAAACCATTTGAAATATTGTGGTGGAACCTTAAGATGTGAATAAACAAAAGCCTGCAATCCTCAATGAACGTCTCTAGGTTACAGATGTAACCCTAGTTAGAGACTCAAAGCAATTTTGTACGTCGCTCTAGATAAGGGCGTCTGCTAAATGCCGCAAATGTAAATGTGAATGTAGTTCCCTGAGGGAATGAGACACTGCCTCGAAACACTTTGGGAACGCCCCTGCGTTCACACTTTGAATCATGTGTAAAATCCGGCCAATAGGCAAGGCGTGATGTCATCGGTGGGCAACGTTAACCAGGAAGCTACAAAACAGCGGAGCGATGGTAGAGGCATTAGCTTCTGAAAAAGGTGAAGGTAAGCGCCCACAGGGATGCAGGGAGTATGGCTCGAGACGCAGCGTTCCTTTCAGGAACTCAAGCTGCGACGAAATGCCAGCACGAAGGCCAAATCCCACACAGGCACTCTGCATCAAAACACAGGCCTTAGCCTCCTAGTGCTGTGTAGGAAACATGTCACAAGATGGTCGTCTCCCCAGCAACTGCCCCGCTGGCGGGGCACAGTAAGCCGTGATAGCAGACACGTAAACCTTCAAGGTGGACGAGGCCAACCCTTTTGCAAACTGTTCATGTAAGAACTCCAGAACTGACCCAACCGAACAGTTAACTGGGTCAAACTCATGGTGCTCACACCACATGGAGAACAGCTGCCATCTATCGGCATACTACCTCCTCGTGGGGGAAACTTTGGAATGGAGGATGGTCTCAACCACCTCAGTAGAGAGACCAGCCGCTAGAAACCACGCCCCCTCAGGGGCACACAGCCATAGCCTCCACAACTCCTGGCGGGGGTGCACCAGGGTTCCCCCGGCCTGCGAGAGGAGATCCCTCCCACTTATGACCACCCCCCACCCCAAGAGGGACGCGTCTGTTGTCAGCGTTACGCGACAACAAGGTGCTCCCAAGACGGGGCCTTGAGACAGAAACGCGCGTTCCCTCCATACATCCAAGGTCCGAAGCGCTCGCCTGGAAACCTTGATAGTATGAAGAGGGCTGCCCCCTCGGGAGAACCCTGTATCTCTGAGCTAAGATCGGCCTGAATCCGCTATCCTTCTTCAGAACCACAAAGTACCAGCTGTAGAAACCTGACTCAGATCAAGGTGGGATCCACCTCGATGGCCCCTTTCCGCAGGAGGGTGCGCACTTCCTGTTTCAGGACTAGAGCCTGCCTGCGTCCCACCATCCCGTGTCCCACCGGAGGAGGAGAAGTCACACCCGAACTGTGTAGCCCACCTCTATCATACACAGGACCCACGGAGATACGTTTGGCAGCTCTTCCCAGGCCACCCGGAAATCCCTCAGGGAAACCAACCTCTCAAGGACGGCCTCTGACCCACCCAGAGTGGCTGAAGCAATGCCCTGCAGCCGTCGGAACCTCCGGAGAGTCGGCAGGTCTCCCCCACCCACAGCGATCTCTCGGGCGGAAATGGAGGGAGACACCCGCTGAAGCTTCTGGGGTGATGCCCTGCAGCCTCTGAGGCCTCCTCAGAGGTGGCGGGTCCCCCGCCACGTGCTGCGCCCCACGACACAACCTGATGCGGAGCAACAGCCAGCAACAGCCTGCAACAGCCTGGCCTCCCGGTGGAAAAGAGGAGGCACATGCACCATGCAAGGTGCAGGCCATCCCCATCGAAGCAGGGCCGCTTAACCACCGCCCGTTTGTAAGAGGAGACAACCATCCTCAGGTTGGCCGGCTCTTTTAAACTGGGCTAAGAGCGTCACCTAAGGCCCTTGGGCCTCCCCATCCGGTCCGGGTGGCAACCCTCCATTTCTGGCCCTCGCGCTGCTTGACTGGGCCAGAGAGCGACAAAGGAAGGAACTGATTAAATGCCACTGACTGTTTGCCGACTCCTGAAACCTGTCCACAAACGCATGTACTGCATCACTAAAAAGGGCCAGAAGTGGCTACCAGGGCATCCAGCAGAAAAGCCCTGTCCCTGTCGGGAATATCCGACAAGGTGAGCCACAGATGCCTTTCTGTGGCCACTAAGGCTGCCATAGACAGACCCATGGCAACTCCTTAGACAGACCCATAGACAGACCCATGGCAACTCCCATGGCAACCACAGAGTTTTGCAACTCCTTCACATCGTCAGCCCCAGAGCTAAAACCCTCTCGCAGTAGGTCGGCCTTTTATGCCTGCAACACACCAATCGTGTGGAGGCAGCCCGCGGCCTGGCCTGCTGCTGTGTAAGCTTTACCTACTAAGGCCGAAGTGGCTTTTAACAGCCTAGTAGGCAACACCAGAGCCTTTAGTGACGCAACTCCTGGGGAGAGATAGCTTGGTAGCGTCTCTTCAACTCTGGGCATCTCCCCATAGCCACAATCCTTAAACCCAATAATGTCAGCATACAGTGAACCTTGCAGGGAGAAAGTACTTTTACTCTCCGGAGGTTCCGACGGCTGCAGGGCATTGCTTCAGCCACTCTGGGTGGGTCAGAGGCCGTATTTGGGGTCACCCAGGACCTGGACACCTCGTCCTCAAAAAAACGGTAGGCCCCGTCGTGGAGGGTGTGGCGCGAGATGCAAGAAATGCTCATCCAGCTTGCTGGGAACGTGCTGCTTTTGCTTCTCACCCAGCCAAGCTAAATCCAGCTTGGACACGGTTCGCGTCACTATCTCCAGGAGCTCCTCAAACAGTACCGGCTGCGAAGAGCCCACGGGCTTGCTAGCATCAGAAAGAGAATCGAAGCTCCTCGCCGCGCACACCGGGAGAAAGATCCGCCTCACCTTCTGCTAGGTCGCCTGCGAGTCCCATGACCTACGGCGCTGGGAAGGGACCCGAGCCGCAAGGGAGAGCACTCTCCTCGAAGAGTGATCTCCGGGAGCGGAGAGTGCGAATAGCCAAACTGCAACAGCATGGGCAGAGAGAGAGAGCTGATTAAGCATGCTCCACTCCCAAACAAACATCGCATAGCTCATGAGTATCACCTCCTGTAGTGAACTGGGGGCAAGGAGGGACACACATGCGAAAGCCTGTTTTGTTTTGTTTAGCCATGTTGCACAAAATAACACAAAAAGCGCTTACCTGAACAACAAAAGCTAATGCCGCAACAATCGCTCCGCTGTTTTGTAGCTTCCTGGTTTGTGCGCCGTCGCCCACCGATGAAGTCACGACTTGCCTAGTGTCCGGATTTTACACATTATTCAGAGCGTGAACAACACAGGGGCGTTCCCAAAGCATTTTGATGCAGCTCGAGTTCTTGAAAGGGAACTAAAACTATGTTGTATTATGGTGTGGATGGAAAGAGAAATGGTGTAGGGGTGATTCTGAAGGAAGAGTACAGTAAGAGTGTAGTGGAGGTGAAGAGAGTTTCTGATAGGCTGATGATCATGAAGGTGAAAGTTGAAGAGATGATGATAAATGTCATCAGTGCCTATGCTCCACAAGTTGGCTGTGAGATGGAGGAGAAGGAAAGATTCTGGATTGAATTAGATGAAGTGGTAGATGGTGTACCTAGGAAAGAACGATTGGTGATTGGGGCAGACTTTAATGGTCATGTAGGTGAAGGGAACAGAGGTGATGAGGAGGTGATGGGTAGGTATGGTTTTAAGGAGAGGCATGTGAAGGGCAGATGGTGGTAGATTTTGCTAAAATGGATGGTGGTCTGTAGGATGGTTGTGGAGGTGAAGAAGAGGAGGAGAGTGAGGACTAAAAGAAGAATAAGATGGTGGAAACTGAAGGAGGAAGAGTGTAGTGTGAGGTTCAGGGAAGAGGTCAGACAGAGGCTTGGTGGTGTTGAAGAGGTGCTGGATGATTGGGTAACTACTGCAGGAGTGATAAGGGAGGCAGCTAGAAAAGTACTTGGTGTGACATCTGGAAATAGATTCAGAGTGTGATGAGAAAAGTAGATTCAGACAAAAGTAGATTCAGACAGAGTGATGAGAAAAGTAGGCAGGAGTACAAGGAGATGCGGCAGCAGGTAAAGAGGGATGTGGCGAAAGCAAAGGAAAAGGCATATGAGGAGCTGTATGAGAGGTTGGACACCAAGGAAGGAGAAAAGGATTTATACCAATTGGCCAGGCAGAGGGACCGAGCTGGGAAGGATGTGCTGCAAGTTAGAGCAGTAAAGGATGGAAATGGAAAGGTGTTTACTAGTGAGGAGAGTGTGTTCAGAAGGTGGAGGGTGTATTTTGAGCAGCTGATGAATGAGAAAAATCAGAGAGAGAAAAGGTTGGAGGATGTGGAGTTGGTGAAGCAGGATGTAGATAGGATTAGTAAGGAGGAAGTGAGAGCAGCGATTAAGAGGATGAAGAGTGGAAAGTCGGTTGGACCAGATGACATACCGTAGAAGCGTGAGATGTTTAGGAGAGATGGCAGTGAGTTTTTGACCAGATTGTTTAACAGGATTTTGGAAGGTGAGAAGATGCCTGAGGAATGGAGAAGAAGAGTGCTGGTACCGATCTTTAAGCATAAGGGAGATGTGCAGACCTGTAGTAACTACAGGGGAATTAAGTTGATCAGTCACACCATGAAGTTATGGGAAAGAGTAGTGGAAGCCAGGCTGAGAGAAGAGGTGACCATCTGTGAGCAACCGTATGGTTTCATGCCAAGGAAGAGCACCACAGACGCATTATTTGCTTTGAGGATGTTGATGGAGAAGTATAGAGAAGGACAGAAGAAATTGCATTGTGTGTTTGTGGATTTAGACAAAGCGTACGACAGGGTGCCGAGAGAGGAGTTGTGGTATTGTATGAGGAAGTCAGGTGTGTCAGAGAAGTATGTGAGGGTGGTGCAGGACATGTATGAGAACAGTGTGATGGCAGTGAAGTGTGCAGTAGGTACGACAGACTGGTTCAGGGTGAAGGTTGGACTGCATCAAGGAACGGCCCTGAGCCCTTTCCTGTTTGCAGTGGTGATGGACAGGTTCACGGACGAGGTCAGACAGGAGTCTCCCTGGACTATGATGTTTGGATGATATTGTGATTTGTGGTGAGAGTAGGGAGCAGGTTGAGAAGAGCCTGGAGAGGTGGAGATATGCTCTGGAGAGTAGGGAGCAGGCTGAGAAGAGCCTGGAGAGGTGGAGATATGCTCTGGAGAGTAGGGAGCAGGTTGAGAAGAGCCTGGAGAGGTGGAGATATGCTCTGGAGAGAAGGGGAATGAAAGTCAGTAGGAGTAACACAGAGTACATGTGTGTAAATGAGAGGGAGGGCAGTGGAGTGGTGCGGTTGCAGGGAGAAGAGGTGGACAAGGTGGAGGAGTTCAGGTACCTGGGGTCAACAGTGCAAAGTAATGGAGAGTGTGTTAGAGAAGTAAAGAAAAGAGTGCAGGCAGAGTGGAGTGGGTGGAGAAGAGTGACAGGAGTGATTTGTGATAGAAGGGTATCTGCAAGAAAGAAAGGGAAAGTTTATATGTCTGTGGTGAGACCTGTGATGTTGTATGGATTAGAGACAGTGGCATTGAGTAAAAGACAGGAGGTGGAGCTGGAGGTAGCAGAGCTGAAGATGTTAAGGTTTTCGTTGGGAGTGACGAGGATGGACAAGATTAGAAATGAGTTTATTAGAGGGACAGCATGTAGAATGTTTTGGTGACAAGGTGAGGGAGGCGAGATTGAGATGGTTTGGACATGTGCAGAGGAGGGACATGAATTATATTGGTAGAAGAATGCTGAGGATGGAGCCACCAGGTAGGAGGAAAAGAGGAAGGCCAAGGAGAAGGTTCATGGATGTGGTGAGGGAAGACATGCAGGTAGTTGGTGTGAAAGAGGCAGGTGTAGAGGACAGGGTGGTATGGAGACGGATGATCCGCTGTGGCGACCCCTAATGGGAGCAGCCGAAAGAAGAAGAAGAAGATATTATTATTTGTTGGTGTCAAGCTGGCGAACATGACGCGGAATTAACTCAATCATTGTTTATTTATCAGTTCAACCAAAAACACTCACATAAGCCGTGAAAAGTAACAAACAAAAAGAATATCCACTCGGGACAAGTAATCCACAGCGAAAGCTAAATCCGGAAACGAAAGTAAAGCTCCAACGGCAAAGAGTTATCCACACAGAGACGGAGTCAGGAGACAGAACCAGCGGAGAATGCTGGTGGTCAAGGAACCATGAGATCACCAGCATGACCTACGAAAACCGACAGCCTGTGACTCGTGAACGTGAATCTATATATCTTATTCTTAACGAGTCACAGCTGTCTGCAATCAAAGCCGGCGCGGCATAGCGAAGGCAGCGTGACAGCTACCGAGCGGGGTGCATGGCAGCTTGATCCCTGACAGTTAGTAATATGATTCTAGTTTCATTTAGTCTTAAAGTCAGTGGAAATGTGCTAAAGTGCTGCTGCATTTCTTAAAAAAAAAACCTTTCTGTTCTTTAAAAATGCAATTCTTGTGTTCATATAAAATACAATGACATAGCAGCACTTTCTAGAATGGGTAAAACTTAGCATGTCATCCTTTTGCATACTTTATTTAAAATATGTTATAGTACAAATTTTAAACCAAAGTTGGTGGGTTACAAAACAGAGTTCATGTCAGGTTAGAATCATACTACAGACAATTTAAAACATAAAATCATTTGACTCTGACTTTCGAATGATTAAAACATTTTGTCTTAAAGTACATTAAAAATCAAATATTTTATTCTATGTACATACCATGAAGTATCACAAATATCAGTGCTCCAAAAGCACAATATGGTTGATGGTCCCACATTGCAGTCCTGCTGCAGCTGGGTTTAGACTGTTGATGCAAAACTACTCAGACTGTCCACGAGACTAAAAACACTTCCTGACTTGTTCAGTGTCTGAAACCAGTTATCTTGTTTAATCTAATAATGCTACTGAATGAGAAGTGAAGTTTTCTAAACTGATCTGAGGTCAATGGCATGTTTGCTGGGGCTGTTAAAGAACGTAATTGAACAGTATTGTGATAAAAATAAAAATAGATAATAATCTAAAAAAGAGAAGTTCAATTAATAATTTATCGCTAATTATTCATCATCTCTTTGTAGCTCTAACTGTGAGTAACATTTTCAACCAAAATAGTGACCAGCAGATAGGAAGAGGCTGCTACTAGACTGCTGATCAGTTTGAGCAGTGACAATGCAGCTGTATTGGTGCAACAGTGGCTAAAACTGAGGCTGAAATTGGCTCATGTAAAAGGACAATGAGCCTAAGTGCAGGCGTTTGAATGGTCAAGTCGAAGTTCTGACCTCAAACCGATGATATACTGTGGCGAGAGCTTTAGATAGATGTATGTAAATGAATGCCCTCAACCGTCAATGAATTGAAGCAGCAATGCAAAGAAGATTCAATTAATTACAGTGAGAATATAAAATACAATTATTACATTATATTAATACGATTGTAAAAAAAAACAGATTATGTAAACATGAAAATAATATGATTAATTTATTATTAAAATACTATTACAACACTATGATAATAGCTGCAGTAAACATGGCAGGGACTGTGTACAGATCAAAAACAGAAGAAAATGCAAAAAAACCTTAAAAGAGTTTATTCCTTTATTTATTTATTTGTATGTTTGTTCTGCAGTCTATTTACTGTACAGTTATGAAGTGGAGCTAAGCTTTTATTCCTCAATTACAGTATCAGCATACTGGCTGTCATGATCACCTGTAAAATAAAGTAAACAAATGAACAAACATAAATAAATAGAGAAAAACAAGGATTAATATAATATGGATAAGATAAGATTTTTTTTTACCCTGAGTCCCGTAACATTTTACACCAAGAATGATGGTCACCAAGAGATATGGAGAGGCTGCAACAAGACTACTGACCAGTTTGAGCACTGCCAATGGAGCATCTACATGATAAACACACACACACACACACACACACACACACACACACACACACACACACACACACACAATTAGAGTGTACAAACATTTTCTTTTTACACTCACTTACTGTACATTCAATACAGAAAGAAAAAGCAACTGTACCTGTTTTGGGCTGTTCAGCATTACAGCTCAGTGTCTCTATAGAAGTATTGGAGCTGACGTTGTTGGCTGCAGTGCAGTTTAGTGTAACGGCTTCTTCTGCTGGTGAGAGACTGAACTGCAGCTGAGCTCCATTTACATTCCTGTAGCCACTCCACCGGTAGGAGACGCTCTCAGCCCCAAATGCTGCACACTTCATATCAACGTCACAGCTGTTTGTGGACACCCTCCATGTCAGATTCTTCTCAATCTGGACTACTGTTATGGGGTCTGAACTTGTGTTAAAATACTTCAAGCTGGACCATATGGTTACAATTTAAAATAAATTTCTGTATACTTACTTTCAATATACACTGTAAATATCTGTGTTGGATACTGCCTTTCTGTTCCATCTACAAGCATTAAGAACATCCCAGAGTCTTGGGGTTGAAGATCTTGTACAGTTATCCCAACTTTATCATTCTCCTCCTTTAATCGTCCAGCGAATTGTGATTGCTGCTGTGAGTAGGCATGGCTCTGAGTGTACCCAGCAAACTGTTTCTCATTGAACTTCCACCTAACCGATGACACTGATTCTTTTGGATAGTTCACTGTAAGATCCAGGGAGCTCCCAATAGCTCTGTACACTGTCATTGTGTTTGTATCAGCTGAAACAACATACATACCTGCAGCAGGGGAAAATATAACATGAGTGGGGCATATAGGCAGCAAATGAATATGTTGACCTCAAATTTGATGTGTTAGAAGCAGGAAAAATGGGCAAGCATAAGGGTTTAAGCGAGTTTGACAAGGGGCCAAATTGTGATGGCTAGACAACTGGGTCAAAGCATCTCCAAAATTGCATTGCAGTGCTGTTTCTGGTCTGCTATGTTCAGTATCTAATAAACGTGGTAATGGGAAGGAACATTGGTGAACCGGAGACAGGGTCATGGGCGGTGAAGGGTCATTGATGCACGTGGGGAGTGAAGGACAACAAACTAACTTCTGGAGCTTAAACTGCTGAACTGCTAATGAATACATATACTAACAGAATAATGTGGTTTCCTGAACCATTTCCTTTTTGTAGAGAGAACAAGTGTTACAAGTGAAAATGTGTTAAACAGCAGTGGAGTCCTTTTCATTAGTAAAGGCTCACCGAATTAAAAAATGAGCAATTCATTTAATAGGCCCAGGATAACATACACATTATACTACACTTTTTACACCTCAGTTTCAGCATGCCATATTGCATGATTTGTATTTTTTTATTGTTATTATTTACCAAGTATAATTTGGTTCATGCTTTTAATGAACAAAGCAGTTTATCTGAGCTGTGCATGATTTAAAATCATATGCCCCTGACATATAGGTGCTGTGAATGTGCTGGGTGCTGAGGGAAGGCATGGCCAGTGATTACCTGACACTTATGAAGTTAGAAATTAAAAAAAATTAATTAATTATTAGATTATCAAAATAACACTTTTGCCATGCGCATGAAAAAGAAATAATTCCATACATACTGCAAAGAATCCCAATCAGCAGCTTTCCAGAGAATGAAAAACAATATCCATAATAGTCCTTCATTGCTGTGTTGGTGAACAGTTCTTTACTCTTTCTGCAGCTGGACTGAAACAGTTTTAAAAAAAAGTCTTCTTCACTCACTTACTGTGAGGTCTATTAATATATAAAAAGTTTCTTGTGCAACGACAAGAAGTGCATCAATACAAGTCATTGCAACGTGCAGTGTATTCTCTGCAAGTGTGACGGAGAGGCAGTCTCAATTCTCAAGAACTGACACACATCAAACAAAAAAAACCACAACCATTAAAGGTTATTTTTGCTTGTGGCCAGTTGGTTAAAGCTCCACTTGAGAAAATAAGTTAGATTTTTTTTTTTTCTATTTACTCATTGAACTCATATTTACTCAAATGAATGACTTATTTTCTGAAGCTATTATTTTCTCTAAATCTACTTTGTGAAAATGTCCATTGTTAAAAATACTACAAATACAATTGAACTGAATTTAAATTGCAATGCGATGGCAAGTCACCATGGTGTCACATAGGTTTCTGAAACAAAATCGAATGAATGTGCGGTCCTTAGATTCCTAAAATATCTAAATAGCCCCTCTATTGAGACCTCGACAACAGCTCAAACAGCTTTCTCAGCAGTTGCACCCAGGTGACCTTATTATAAAGTCGTTGCTTACAAACAGGCTGGCCTTTAAAGCCCAGCATATCAATTGGCTAGTGCTCTTTTCTTTTTGGCAGGAAGTTTTTTTGTGTTTCATATTTACATATAGGGGAGCAACATCTTTGAAAAGGTCCAAGGCCAAAACAACAAACAAAATATTCCTAACAACCAGGAGAAGCACAGAATCTACCTCACAATATAACTAACCATTAGCTGGAAAAAACTGAATGTTAACAGAAATGGCTTCCACCTCCCAATAGTCTCCACAAATAATATTCAAAGAAGCTTACAAAAATACTTGTAACAATAACAGTAAACAAAACATTATTTACATAACACAGTATACAAATCAGAGGCAGCAGCACACTAGGGAAGAAATCTTAACTAGCTAACGTTCCTTTATACACAATCAAAAATGTAATCAACAAACAAACCAATAAATAAATAAATAAATAGGTCTTGGGTCATGACAGGGTGAAAATTGACATTTTTTTTTAATACTGTTCACATTCCTTTGTCCCCCACATGCAGCATTGGTTGTAAGTGTCTGTCATGGAGATAAGAGAAACCTAGATGATTTTCTTAGTTGTCTTTACTATCGGCTGCAGGGTTTTGCTATAAATACATTTACAGTGGTATACAGTGACAGTGGTATACTTCCCACTTTTTTTGTGGTTCAACCCTCTCGAAGAATCTTGACGACAATGGTATTTAGAAATGACCTTTTGAATGTTGGAATATTTGAATGTTAATGATAGTTAAAAATACTTGGGGGAAGGTCTAACGTCCAAAGATTTCCAATAATGGTAATGACTGATGGTAACTGAGGAGGACCCAGGTTTGGGGAGTTTTAAATGTTAAGGGTCAAAATGTATAAAAACAGGAGGAAATGCCAGGTGTGGTCAGACAATCGATGTCATGACATGCGGATGCTTTCCGGTTGATTGTGGTTTGCCGCAATAAACTCTACCTTTGCTCTATTCATCCTAGTGTCTTGGCTTCTTTTGAAGAGACTATTTTACATTTATTTTGAAAATCACAACTAACGTCGGAAGCAATTGGTCTGAGAGACAAGAATTTCCGACAACTTCCACCTTGTATGTTGACTACTGCTGATGAGATCAAACAGTCTTGAGCTGTGCACTGTTACACAGTCATAAGTCAGCAGCATAAACAGCAGTGGGATAAGAATACAGCCCTGGAGCCCCCAGCATTTATTGTGTTGCAGAGATTTTGTTCACAATCAGGACTTTCAGTCAGGAAGTTCTGGATCCCCTGTGCCATATGCTGTGTTTTTGTAAAACAATGTTTTGTATGGTGGCTTTTAAGGACACCTTGTCACATACTTTGAAGGTGAAGTTTCAGGTTTGGAGCAGCCTATACACCCCTGCACTCATGGCATGGCTTCTAGCCGAACTGTAAAGTTAGTTGTTCTTAAACACAGTGATGTCCTTGATAAACTTGCTGATTTAGCTGGCCACTGATGAAGTATATTCCTTTCTGTCAAGTTTGTGAAGTCATCTTTGGTTGCCAAGCCTGTAGGTTTTCATGTGTTCAGAACTGGATTAGACCCTTTAATAAATGGCCTGTATTCTGGGATTATTATAATAGAGATGTGATCTGAAAAACCAAGGTGGGGGCAGGTTAATAACAGTATATAAGAGTATCCTTATCGAGGTAGAGTCTCTCTCAGAAATAGGTTCACCAATCTGTTAAAAACCGTGTCTACAAAATTTGAAACAATTGGTATTAGAACATATGGTATTAGAGCAGCAAATGCTTCCATCCAGATGATGACCTTTTCAGAAAATGGCTTGCAAATTTCAGCAAAACAATGCTAAATTGTATACTGCATCTATTAAAATAGCACGGCTTCATAGTAGAAAAGTCGGAGTGCTAAACTCGCCTGCATGCAGTCCAAACATTTGGCGCTTCATGAAACTAAAAGCTGTTAAACAACTGGAATACTGTATTGATAAGATTCCTCTGCTTAGTCCCAAGACATATATTTAGTTTAGTTTAGAAGAGGGGATGCTACACAGTGGCAAACATGACCATGTTACAACTTTTTGAGATGTATTATGCAATTCAAATTGAAAATTCCATTATATTTTTCTTAAAATGGTATAGGTTTATAAGATTTGCAAATCATTGCAGTGTATTTTTATCTGCATTTTAGGCAGTGTTTTAACTTTATTGGAATTGAGGTTGTAGTAATGATGACATTTTTAATGTCGAAATTTTAAGTATCAGTCAAATAACCCTTTAAAAAAATACATTTAATTCAGAAATGTATCAAACTTCTGTGTGCAAAAACCTAACCTCAGCTGCTGTTTTCTAACCAACTATATGCCAGTATCAAACGGCACTTTATCTATAAGATTTAGGCCTCATTATATCAGAGAGAAAGCACTGGTTAAAGTGGTAAATAACTTGCTATTGGCCTCTGATCAAGGCTGTGTCTTCTTGCTTGCCTTAGAAATAAGCTTTCTCATTGCATAACATCTCATAATAACAGATTTGCACCCAAGTTTCCATTACATTTGTTTTGTAGTTGATCCTATGCTATATCTATGCTTTATGCTTTCTTTAACACGGTTGTTAGTATAATAAACTTAATTATCTACTTATAGAGCTTACCGAGACATAACATGTAGTTTTATAATTTCAATCTTATTACAAACGGCGGTTAGTGAGAATGTCATGTCTGATATTAAACAGTAGAACAGAACACAAGAGCTGGCTGGAAAACAATATTTATTTATTTATATATACAGTAAAACATAGATGCTACATATATAGTCTGAGATGATAATAATAAAAATACAGTACAATTATAAAATACAAAATACAGTCATAATTAAAATAACAATGGCTAAGCTTACATGTAATTTAAAGCTCTTCACAAAGCATTGTACAGCTTTATATATATCATTTTTTTTACTTAAAACACTCAGACATGAGAGGCAATAATCCAGTGGAGAACAAATAGAGAAAAAAGTAGAGAAAAAAAAACAGTACATGAGCCAAATAATGGTCTAAGAATAACAGCTTACTGAAGGACAATACCATATGTAGAGGGGACAATATTTAATTATTCTTAAAATCTTATTCCCTTTAAAGTACACTAATAAGGCATAAGTAAGTAAATAACACAAAAACACATAGTTAATACTGAATTCCACCAACATTTTGTAGATTAACACATTCAGCTCCTGTTTTTTGCACTAACATTTGTTTTTCAACATTAATTTTTAATTATTTTAAAAGTTGAATTTTTCAATAATTTGTAGTTGGAAAGTTTTCCATTTCTTATGGACCTAAAAAAGATGGGAATTTACAGTTAACAATACAGACTGCTATATTGTATGATTTTTCAAACATTTGGCAAAATTGCATAAAAATCCAAAAAGTTTCATAAATATGTGCTCTGAGCATGAAAAAACTCAATCCAGTAAACTAACCACAGAAATAGAAACATACCAACATATTATCTGGCTTAATATTATTAATATTATTATTATTATTATTATAGAAAACATACTGCCACAGAATGCCCTCCTTGCCACTGATTGTCACCGATAATTTGGACAGTGCTCCCAGGCGCTCTCTAGCGGTAGGAACTGGGCTGTCAATGTTTCTCATTGCTCTCTGTCCTAGTTGGCTGTTTTAAGAAGTTACATTCATAGCACAGCTGTTTTACATTAATGGCGCTACTCCAGTCTAAGGAGCGATCAGAGTGATCAGCGATCAGAGAGAGCTGGAAATGACCAACTTTTAGAACTTTGAATAACTTACTAAATCAGGGGTGCAAACACGTATAGTCCTTACTTAAACAATATATATGCACAAAATAGGTCAAGAATGTGCATACACAACAAATTAGGATTTGTAAAGACATTTTAGATGTAAATTGGGTATATATTAATGACCTGTGCATAGTCACCAACTATTAAAGAAGTGTGTGTGTGTGTGTGTGTGTGTGTGTGTGTGTGTGTGTGTGTGTGTGTGTGTGTGTGTGTGTGTGTGTGTGTGTATGTGTGTGGATACAGACATGTGATGAGAAAGAATGTGTAGGTCAATGAGTAGGGGGGTGGGGGGATTGAATTTTACTGCTATTTTGTTAGATTATCCCTTTAATTTATTTTTGTATATTTTTCAGGTTATCAAAAGCAGTAAATGTCTGACCCGATATTTAAATAGATGTAAGCTAATTTGCATTGACCATGTATGGACATTTGTGTGGGGGTTAGCAGGTGTGAGAGAATGCACACTTCCACTCTGGAATATATAATAAAACTCCTGATAAGGCCTGATAAGAGCTTACATTTTACTGTCTATTATTATTATTATTATTTTTATTATTATTATTATTATTATTATTATGTTCTATTGTTTTATCAAATTGATAAATGATGAATTTTACATTGGTGTGTGGATAAATACATTCAGCTCCTGTGTTTCCACTAGCATTACTTTCAACATTAATAAAAAAAAGGAAAAAAAAAAGTAACTACATTGAGCTTTCCATATTCTTGTCAGGGATCCACCTGCCACGCCCCCTTTGGTGGCTCTCTATGCCTCCACTCTCCATAGAGCTCCAGGTTTAACGAGGCACACCTGGAGCTCATCATCACTCATGCCTCCACTCTCTCTGAAGCCCCAGGTTTAATCACGCTCACCTGGGGTTTATCATCACTCAACCCCGCTTCTATATAAGCTCCTCTTTCACTCCCTATCCCCGTTCGTTATTGTTTGTGTTGGACTTCCCGTACTGCATGTTCTGTCGTTCCGGCTTTCATACAGGACTTCCGTTGTCATCCGTTTCATCCGGACTGGCTGCGCTTCCCCTCCCTGTGCATCTCGGGTCAGCTACGCTTCTCCCAATGCGCTACTCGGACTGTCTTTCTCAACCTAAGGACTGCCGTGTGTGTGTGTGTGCGTGTGTGTGTGTGTGTGTGTGCGTGTGTGTACCTCTCTCACACATGCCATTAAAACCCGAGCGAGCTGTACTCCGGCTTCCGCCTTTTGTTTCGCTCACACCGTGACAGAATAACGAACCTCCTGAAAAGGATATAAAAAAATAAAAAAATAAAAATGATCGGGTTGCTGCCGTGGTCCCGGCGCGATCCCAACCTCGGATGGAGGATTCGCTGTGCCGCGATGAAACGACGGCCGAGCTCCACCCGAAACCAGCTGCCGTTTCACGCGGATCATGCTCGGCAGCGCCACGCCCCGTGGTGACGTCATGGATTTCCCAGCTCGCTT